>NC_083406.1:61676223-61979253 GCF_020745735.1 Hemiscyllium ocellatum | reverse complement strand
ACTAGGCTACTGTAGCCACAATGATCACTAGATCCTTGATTCATAGAGTCACACAGCACGGAACCAGACCATCTCATTTCATCTGGGGATCACTCTCTGACTTGCCTCCAAGCTCATAGTCCCCCAACCCTGCATAGCCCACTTCTGCCTCCTTCCCAAAAACTCCCAACAGCCCCATGTCCACAGCCTCACAGCATCTTCCCTGACAATCACTGAAGGTGTAATACCTGCTGTTTACTTCCTCCCTCCTCACCATCCAAGACCCCAAACAGGTGAAGCAATGATTAACCTGCACTTCACTCAATCTAGTCTACTGTTTTCACTGCTCACAATGTGGTCTGCTCTATATAGGGGGGGATGAAATGCAGAAAGGGCAACTACTTTGCAGAACACCTACATTGTATCCACTAAAATAATGGCAAGCTTCCTGCCACTTCAACATACTACCGTGTTTCCTGCCTCCGTCTTAGGCATCTGCAGTGCTCCAGCGAAGCTAAGTGCAAGTTGCAACAACAGCACCATACTTTCCACTTGTGGACCCTGCAGCTTTTAAGACTCAATATTGAATCAAGTAATATTAGAGCCTGAGCACCTTCTCCTGTGTTAGTACCCCAACCCACACATCCCAGGCCTTGTCATTACATGAGCCACAAACAACCCATTGTCAGCCATAATTAGTCCTGATTAGCGGCTATTCATTCTTCCAGGCTGACTTTTACCCATTCCTTTGTTTGTCCAACTGTTTTTCTCTCACTCTAGGTTCCATCTCTACCTATTGTTTACTCTTCACTCTCCCCAACCCAGCTTCTGTAGACATTAACACCTTTCCCAGCTACAATCAGTTCTGAAGGACCTGAAACATTGACCCTGCTTTCTCTCCACATATGCAGCCAGATCTGCTGACATTTTCCTTCAATTCTCGTTTTTGTGTCAAAAGATAATTGCATTTGCATCATTTGAAAACTTCAAGATCCATATCCTGGGTTTTCAACTTGTAAACTTTTCATTATCAGGGCCATCATAAAACTAAGTCATTTGGATTAATGAGCACTAATATTGGTCCAGACCAAAGGAGTAGAAAATGTGTTGCTGGAAAAGCGCAGCAGGTCAAGGCAGCATCCAAGGAGCAGGAGAATCGATGTTTCGGGCATGAGCCCTTCTTCAGGAATGAGGAGAGTGTGCCAAGCAGGCCAAGATAAAAGGTAGGGAGGAGGGACTTGGGGGAGGGGCGATAGGTAGAAGGAGGTTAAGGGGAGGGTGATAGGCCGGAGTGGGGGTGGGGGTGGAGAGGTCAGGAAGAAGATTGCAGGTTAGGAAGGTGGTGCTGAGTTCGAGGGTTGGGACTGAGACAAGGTGAGGGGGAGGGGAAATGAGGAAACTGGAGAAATCTGAGTTCATCCCTTGTGTTGGAGGGTTCCTAGGTAGAAGATGAGGTGCTCTTCCTCCAGCTGTCGTGTTGCTATGGTCTGGCGATGGAGGAGCCCAAGGACCTGCATGTCCTTGGTGGAGTGGGAGGGGGAGATGAAGTGTTGAGCCACGGGTTGGTTGGTCCAGGTGTCCCAGAGGTGTTCTCTGAAACGTTCCGTAAGTAGGCGGCCTGTCTCCCCAATATAGAGGAGGCCACATCGGGTTCAGCGGATGCAGTAAACGATGTGTGTGGAGGTGCAGGTGAATTAGTGGTGGATATGGAAGGATATACACATCCAGTCCCTGTACACCTCCATCCCGAAGGACTCAAAGCCCTCCGCTTCTTCTTTTCCCGCCGTACCAACCAGTACCCTTCCACTGACACCCTCCTTCGACTGACTGAACTGGTCCTCACTCTGAACAACTTCTTTTTCCAATCCTCCCACTTCCTCCAAACCAAAGGAGTAGCCATGGCACCCGCATGGGCCCCAGCTATGCCTGCCTCTTCGTCGGATATGTGGAACAGTCCATCTTCCGCAGCTACACTGGCACCTTTTCCTCTGCTACATCGATGATTGTATTGGCACTGCCTCGTGCTCCCATGAGGAGGTTGAACAGTTCATCCACTTTACTAACACCTTCCACCCTGACTTCAAATTTACTTGACCGTCTCAGACTCCTCCCTCCCCTTCCTAGACCTCTTCATTTCTATCTCGGGCGACCGAATCAACACGGACATTTACTATAAACTGACCGACTCCCACAGCTAGCTAGACTACACCTCCTCCCACCCTGCCCCCTGTAAAAACGCCACCCCATATTCCCAACTCCTTTGTCTCCGCCACATCTGCTCCCAGGAGGACCAGTTTCAATACCGAACAACCCAGAAGGCCTCCTTCTTCAAAAACCGCAATTTCCCCTCAGACATGATCGATGATGCTCTCCACCGCATGTCCTCCACTTCCCACTCCTTCGCCCTTGAGCCCCGCCCCTCCAATCGCCGCCAGTACAGAACCCCACCGGTCCTCACCTACCACCCCACCAACCTCCATATATATCATATCATCCTTCGTCATTTCCGCCACCTCCAAACGGACCCCACCACCAGGGATATATTTCCCTCCCCTCCTCTATCAGCATTCTGAAAAGACCACTCCCTTCGTGACTCCCTTGTCAGGTCCACACCCCCCACCAACCCAACCTTCACTCCCAGCACCTTCCCCGGCAACTGCAAGAAATGCAAAACTTGCGCCCACATCTCCTCCCTTACTTCCCTCCAAGGCCCCAAGGAATCCTTCCATATCTGCCACAAATTCACCTGCACCTCCACACACATCATTTACTGCATCCACTGCACCCGATGTGGCCTCCTCTATATTGGGGAGACAGGCTGCCTATTTGTGGAACGTTTCAGAGAACACCTCTGGGATACCTGGACCAACCAGCCCAACCACCCCATGGCTCAACACTTCAACTCCCCCTCCCACTCCACCAAGGACATGCAAGTCCTTGGGCTCCTCCATCGCCAGACCATAGCAACATGACAGCTAGAGGAAGAACGCCTCATCTTCCGCCTAGGAACCCTTCAACTACAAGGGATGAACTCAGATTTCTTCAGTTTCCTCATTTCCCCTCCCCCCCACCTTGTCTCAGTCCCAACCCTTGAGCTCAGCACCATCTTCCTAACCTGCAATCTTCTTCCTGACCTCTCCGCCCCCACCCCTACTCCGGCCTATCACCCTCACCTTAACCTCCTTCCACCTATCGCCCCTCCCCCAAGTCCCTCCTCCCTACCTTTTATCTTAGCCTGCTTGGCACACTCTCCTCATTCCTGAAGAAGGGCTCATGCCCAAAACGTCGATTCTCCTGCTCCATGGATGCTGCCTGACCTGCTGCGCTTTTCCAGCAACACGTCTGATCTCCAGCATCTGTAGTCCTCAATTTCTCCCAGACCAAAGGAGTAGCCATGGCTACCCGCTTGGGCCCAGCTATGCCTGTTTATTTGTCAGTCATGTGAAATATTCCATCTTCCGCACCTACACTGGCACCATTCTCCACCTTTTCCCCTGCCACATTGCTGACTGTATCGGCTCCACCTCGTGCTCCCACAACGAGGCTGAACAGTTCACCAACTTCATCAACATGTTCTACCCCGACTTTAAGTTCACCTGGACCAATTTGGACATGTCCCTCCCCTTCCTGGACCTCTCCATCTCCATCAACAGTGACCAACTCAACATGGACATCTTCTACAAATCTACTGACTCCCACAGCTACCAGGACTACACCTCCTCCCACCCTGCCTCCTGTAAAACTGCTATCCCTTATTTCCAATTCCTCAGCCTTTGCTCCCAGCAGGGCCAATTCCACCACAGAACATCCCGGAAGACGTCCTTCTTCAAAGACGGCAAATAATCCTCCCATATGGTCGATGATGCCCTCCAGTGCATTTCATCCACTTCCCGTACCTCCGCCCTTGAATGCCACCCCTCCAACTGCAACAATGGCAGGAGCTGGTCCTCACCATCCACCCCACCAATCTCTGCTACATCATATCATACTGTGCCATTTCTGCCACCTACCAACGGACCCTGCCACCAGAGATATATTTCCCTCCCTACCCCTATCTGTGTTCTGTAAAGCCCATTCCCTCCATGACTCTCTTGTCAAGTCCACACCCCCCACCAATCCACCTTCCCCTCCTGGCACCTTTCCCTGCCAACGCAAGAATTGTAAAACCTGCACCCACAACCCCCACCCACCCCAAACCTCCATCCAAGGCCCCAAAGAAGCTTTCCAAATCCATCAGAGACTTACCTGCACCTCCACACACGTTATTACTGTATCCATTGCTCCCGATACGGTCTCCTCTATATTGGGGAGACAGGATGCCTACTTGTATAATGCTTCAGAAAACATCTCTGGGACACCCGCACCAACCAACCCCATAGCCTTGTGACCAAACACTTTAACTCTCCCTTCCAGTCTGCCAAGGACATGCAGGTCCTGGGCCTCCTCCATCACCAAACCCTAACAGCCGATGCCCAGAGGAAGAATGCCTCATCTTCTGCCTTGGGACCCTCCAATCACATGGGATTAATGTGGATTTCACCAATTTCCTCTTTTCCCCTCCCTCCCACCTTATCCCAGATCCAACCTTCCAATTCAGCACCATCCTCTTGACCTGTCCATCTTCCTTCCCATCTATCCGCTCCACCCTCCTCTCCGACCTATCACAAACGTTCCCACCTTCATCAACCATCGCATTCTCAGCTACCTTCCCCCCCAACCCCAAACCCCTCCCATTTATCTCTCAGTCCCCTTGGCCAACAAGCCTCATTCCCGATGTAAGATTAATTCCCGAAACGTCGATTGTCTTGCTCCTTGGATGCTGCCTGACCTGCTGTGCTTTTCCTCTTGTTGGAAAGTCTAGAACTGGAGGTCACTGTTTTAAAATCAGAGGTCACCATTTAAAATAATAAAAAGGGTTTTTTTCTCTCTCTCTCTTTCAGAGGATTGAGAGCCTTTGGAACTCTCTTCCTGAAAAGTTGGTGGGAGCAGAGTTATTGAATATTTTTAGTGCAGAGGTAGATGGACAAATAACGTGCAATGTGTCCAGTAAGTCAGAAATGGATTGCTGCTCAAACATATAATTTATTTGGTTATCAATGCTTAATCAGTAGCAACATAACAGGCCATTGCAGTTTTAACACACAACATGTTTCCTGAATGTTTACTAAATCATAAATTGCAAACACATTATCATGCATGTTTCCTTGCTTGAATTTTTCAGGAATTAATATTGACAAGGCCATACTTTTGCTGCTCCTAAATACTCAAAGAGGTGAAGGTCGGACTCCTCCATAAAACACTGAAGCTTTCTGGTGATTTTTTTTTCATTCATTCAGGGGATATGGGTATCACTGGCTGGACCAGCATTTATTGCCCATCCCTAAGTGTCCTCAAGAAGATTGAATTAAGCTGCCTTCTTGAACTGCTGCAGTTCCACAACTGGATTCATGTAAGCCATGTTGTGACGTGGACTGAGGTGGACAAAGTTTAAAAATCATACAATACCAGGTTATAGTCCAATAGGTTTATTTGGAAGCACAAGCTTTTGGAGTGCTCGTACTTCCAAACAAAGCTGTTGGACTCTAACCTAGTGTTGTGTGATTTTTAACTGTATTAATTAAAGACATCTACATAGTTGGCTTATAAAAGGGGTGTGATTTTTTTATTAAATTGATATTGATATTTGAGTTGATCAGGTCTTTTTTTCTACACATTTCTCCATAACCTCCAACCTGAACAGCCCTTTCCAAATGCATAAAAGGCCAAGACCGGAGGGATCATCCATAAGGAGCAAGTGAGGACTGCAGATGCTGGAGACCAGAGTTGAAAAATGTGGTGCTGGAAAACACAGCAGGCCAGGCAGCATCCGAGGAGCAGGAGAATCAACGTTTCGGGCATAAGCCCTTCTTCCTGAAGGATCATCCATAATGCAAATGTGTGCATGTATGCACAGATTCAGAGTGTCATCACCTGTCATGACAGGAGAAGCAGCCTCGTGCATCGATAATGCCATTGGATAAGCTATGGTGAGGTGGAGGCCGGGACCCCAGCGGGAGCATTTGGAGATCAGCTGCATGGGAACATCAGGAGACAAGTCCTGCTCTTGGAGTACTGGGAGGTAAGATCTACTCTGGAAGAGGTGATTGGGCTGAGTCTTCCAACAGAGTGGCAGGACATGAGGGTACCTTCTCTAGAAGTGACATACAGGAGATGCCCATGCCAGAAGTGGGGAGAGAGCAGGTTTGTCTGTGGTGGCCAGCTTTCTTTATGTTGATAAGGCTGAGGAAGCTTCGGAGGCCGCAGAAGAGTGGAAATTGGATCGAATTCGCCAAGAGAACAAAAAATTCATGTTATTCTGCCATGCAGAACTTTATTTTACATCTAAGTTGGCTCCTAGCCATCATTTGAGAATGTCAGTTTTCTTTTTGTTCCTTGTGCCCAGAAATGAAATTCAAAGGAAATCCAGTCAAATAAGGCTGTCTTCTTCAACCCATTATTTCAGCATGTTCCTGCACCACTGATCTTACATTTTCATTCTTCCATGAGATATGTGTGTCACTAGTAAAACCATTGTTTGTTGCCTATCCCTAATTGCCCTTGAAGTACTTCGAATTATAGAGTCATAGAGATGTACAGCACGAAAACAGGCCTTTTGGTCCAACTTGTCCATACTGGCCAGATATCCTAACCTAATCTAGTCCCATTTGCCAGCACTTGGCCCATATCCCTCTAAACCCTTCCTATTCATATAGCATTTTGAACGGTATAATTGTACCAGCCTCCACAACTTCCTCTGGCAGCTCATTCCATACCTGCACCACCATCTGCGTGAAGAAGTTGCCCCTTAAGTCCCTTTTATATCTTTCACCTCTCACCCTAAATGTATGCCCTCTAGTTCTGGACTCTCCCACCCCAGGAAAAGACCTTGTCTATTTGTCCTACCCATGCCCCTCATGATTTTAACAGATTTCAGCCAAAAGAAGTGAAATAGCTGGTGCAGACTTGGGCAATTTTATGATTCTATATGCAAAGAGAAGTGAATTGTTCAAAGTGGTGAGGAAGAACTGGAGAGACTGATCCAGATCTTAGTGAAATCAAAAGACAGATAAATTCACCCTCGCTGTTTTTCTCAGGCCAATAAAATGTTTCTCATATTCCACCCCTAAGGTTAATATTTCTGAGCTGATGATTTCAGGCACCCCCATTCAGGGCTGGTGAACATCCATTTCTTCCTGCTATTTGAGGAAGGAGAATCTCCCTCCTCACACTCTTGTCTTTCATCAGGTCTACAAGGAAGCATCAGTAAACCTGGGAGATACACTTGCAGTGCTAAATTATGGTAATACAAATAAAGTGAATGCTATATTTTTTCGGAAGGTCTATTCTTGCTTTGAGTAGCCCTCTGAAAACCTGCTGGAAATAGAACCCAGAAGTAGGTGATCTTTCTTTTTCTAATGTGAATCAGTGAGAGACCCTCCAGTTAAATTTAAGAGGAACTTGGGAATTTAAATTCCTTGAGCCAGATACTGATGAGTGAGTATATTTGACACTTGTGTCATGCCCCTCAACTTTCTTAAATGTACTCTGGGGTTGAATTCTACCCCAGAGGTTTCTTTATATGCCTCAGGAAATTAAGGGCCACCTCACTCTAAGAACAGCATTATCTTTTATTAACTTGTATGCTTTTCAAATCTTACACGAAAAATGAATTAACAACAGTTTTTTTTAAGGTAAGAAAACCTATGGAACCTCACAATATTTTCTTTCTGATCTATTAATATATATATATATAAAACCCGAGACAGAAAATTGGTTGCCTGAATCAATCATACCCAGAAATCCTTTTAATATTTGAATTTACAACTTGTTATATTTCTATTATGGTTAACTTCAATTAATTGGTTGAAAATGTTTACCTGCTTTAATTTATTGAAAAATTGTGTATAATTCAGAAGTACTTTAATTCAGATATTAAAATTTGCATTTGTAATTTAACATGTTTTCATTGGAATACATCTGAAGTGAATACAATGTTTCCTGTGTCAGGTATTTCTGTAGCATTGAAGTAAATGCAGAATTTCTATTAGGTTACTGTTGGATTAATACTCTGGGTTCTAAGCAAATACTTGGAGTGAATTAAGACTAGATATCTTGTGTTTCAATTGCACAAGCTTGTGCAAAATGTAAACTCCTAAATGATCACCTTTCCTGCATGCTTTTCTGCTCCAACTGTTATCTTCTATGTATTTCCATGATGTGCAATGTATTAAGATGATGTGATAGATTGTGTCAGAATTGCATAATGTTGCATGCTGAAGACATGTCGACAGTGAACCTGGCATAGACTTTCTTGTTGACAGGTGTAGTAGATTAGTCTTTTGTAGCCTGGCGAGTACAGTCTATAATCTCTTGGATACTGGTAAAGCAAGCAAGTATAGCTACTACAAACCTTTCAGCTCACTGTGGGTTTTTGCATCCATGGAAAATGTAAAGTATTGGTTGGTCCTGGATGGGGATGCAGAGAGGGCTAAAATGGGCACTAAGCTCCTAATGCTCAGTTAACCTGCTCCTGTTAATTGCATCAGGGCAGCTTTTGATCTACGTGTTCAGGGCTAATTGTATTGTTCAATGGCTGGATAAATCAGCAAGAGGCTAATGTTGCAAATGGTCAGCGTCACAAGTGATTAGCATCACATAAAGATAGCTTGCCCTGCTCAAAGCTATTCTGCAACATGTAAAATAAATGTGTTTCATGGTTGGAGTAACTTCTGGGAGTTTTAATTGAAGACAATCTGAGCTGGAGAAGAGGAAAGTATAGCACAAAACCGGAGAAAACAAGTGCAAATGTTTTCAATTGCTGATTGGAGGTCTTAATGGAGGAGATGGAAGGGAGATGCTGGCAGTGGGAAGGCCAAAATAATCAAGAAGGACAATGCTAGGAGGACCTACATTTAGCGCAAGGATCAATCCTTGAATGGTAAAGATCAGTGATGCAATCTTGAAATACCATTTCCCAATTACTGCACCAATCATCTTAGCCACAAGCTGCTTGCTTGAAACCCTACAGTCTTCAAGATGTAGGGCCACCCATATTGCTTTTAAGAAGCGTGTACTAGGTTTTTGACTCTTGAACAGTGATAGTGCAGTGATATGATTCCAAATGAGATGAAATGTCATTTGGTGGGAAACTTGTGGGTGGTGGTAGTGGCAAAAATTACATTTCTGATAACTCTTGAGAAATTAAACAAAAAAGACAAAAAAAAAGCAATTTCTTAGCTCCAAAATATGTGCTATCTCAATTCTTTATGCCTGAAACCAACCAATCAAAGTTTTATTTTAGGGTCAGATACTGGCCATCAGTCTGATCTGTTGAGATAAATCACTGTGGAGTGCCATTTAGATCACAAGACCATAATTTGGTGGCTGCTTGGTTTGAGTGGAAGCTCAGCCACCCTAAAGGCACTACAGTTAGCAGTAGGAGCAATAAACGCATGAGTGAGATGTTAAGTCAAATCATGAATTTAAAGTGTGGCTGTCTGTCCATTGGATTGGGAGGGCCTGCTATCAACCCAGACATATTATTGTCTGTTTAAAGGTAGAGTTTGCCTTTCCATGGTCACGTTACTAAACAAATCAAGATTAGTATTCTATAAAGATCTCAATGGCATAAGACTTAAAGATATTTTTGAAATGCACTTCAAAAATGAAGGTAGTGGCACTAGGAAATTCAGCTGCCATGTTTATTTATAGTACCACAAACAGTACATTGTGTCATTCACACCCAATGCTTTTACACAAATTGCACAGATCCTTGTAGAATTTTGAGACAGCCGAGCTACAGTTTTCAGTTGTTACAATTTCAAAATAAAGTCTGGTTCTGAAAAACCACGAGAGACAATGTTGCTTTAAACATGCGGATAATTACTGCATCATATAACTGAGGTTTTGTTGAGACAAACTTTATTAAAGCTATACTGAATGACCCATCATGGTTTATGTTGGAATAGCATACAACACTAATTAAAGATTGAATAGAGAGAATGATTTAATTAGCATGGGTCTTCTATTCCAGTATGAAATCTGCTGGACTATTCATGACAGCTAGTAATACATTATTTCGAATGTACCAGTTTACATTGTTATCAGATATGTTTCTGCTTGATTTATTGTTGTCAGAAAAAAAGTTTACTTTAAAATGTTATTTATTGGTTCCATTTGTAAAAATAAGAATGATCTTTAGACTTTCACCATCCTCAATCGATTTGGAATTGATTCTTCAATCAAATGATTGCATCCGAAAATAATTATTGCTGGGAATCAAGTTCAAAGAAAGCACCATGTGTTAATTTTAGAATAGTTTACAAATAAAATTTAACATTTGCTCAATAAGATTCATCTGTGCAAGCTTTAGATTATTAAATGAAACGTCTCTTAACAAAACACTCTAAAAAAGGAAATGCAGGCACGTAACGAACAATACATTACAGCCATCAAAATGTGCACACGATAGCATACAGAGAAGTGACTTTATTGAATTAAGGTTTTGAAGGTTCATTGTGAAGTAGTGCATCCAACATGAAACATGAAATACAGACATGAAACTGATCAAAAGCAGTATATGTTAAGGGTGTCTCTATCTGAATAAAGGGCAATTTAATTTAAAAAATCATTAACAAGCATGAATACTTATTTCTATTGATAAATGTACAGTCCGATTCTTTATTTTTTTTTTCTTTACATAAGTGGAATATAAGAAATTGATTATTTACAATCAACAAATAACTAATCTATATTTTAAGATCCTCTATACTGGTAACTATGAGCTTGTTCCAGCAGTGGAGCTTTTTCTTCAGTCTCATCCAACTACAGCAGGTGGTGTAGTTTCAGGGAATAATCTGCAAGTTTATTGAAACAAGGTCTTTCTCTCTAGTTACATTATTTTTCAGCTTATAGTTACAAAATGTGCAAAAGCTTTAAATTCTTCAGGTAAATTGATGCACCCAATTATGGTAAGACCAATGGGTCCTGGCCCCTTCAAGTTCCCAGATTTTGACACAGTGGAATATTTGGAGTACTTTCATTAGGGCTTTTAAAAAAGTAGAGGCAGATGATTTCACTTCCTGTAAAAATATATAGGATCTAGAAGACTCTTACCCCACCCCAAATGTTCAACAAAAAGAATCACTTAATATCATATGAAGGGACAATGGCATATTGGTCATTCCATACAAAGTTTAGATTATGATTAATATTATAAATTCAAACCACTTTTCAAATCTTTAGAAATTCATGAAAAGGTGCATTTGTGAGCTTCTTAAATAAATTAAAGTACACACACATTAAGTATGTACTTTTGCTTTAGAGATTTCAGGACTATTGATTTCACATGCATGACTGAAGTGGAATGAAACAATAGCAATTGACAAAAAATAAAAAAAATGCTGGAAATACCCAGCAAGTCAGGAAGCATCTGTGGAGAAAGAGAAAGTTAATATTTCAGGTCAATGACCTTACGTTTGAACTGGAAAGGTGAACTGACTAAAAATTTCTATTATTTTCTTTGCAGATACTTCCTGACCTGTTGAGTTTCTCCAACATTTTCTCTTATTATTTCAGATTTCCAGCATCTGCAGTATTTTGGTTTTGTATCAGTGATTGATGAAATTTGGTACTCCATGGGAGCTTCAATTCAAGACCTGTGATACCCAAGTACTGTAAGTTTAACTCCTGAGAATTCTAACATCATGGACCAAGAGTTGATAAATATTCTGCAAATAGCTGGTCAAATTGAATTGAAAGCTTCACTGATGGGTCAATTTGTTTACTCCATACCCATTATTCCCTAAACTATTCTACCAGTTGCAATCACAGAAGCACATTGATAAGCACATATTGTGCAGTAATGCATAACTGAATGGCAATTATAAGACAAAAGAGCATATTCTTAGAAAATAGTAATGGGTAATTGTTTTAAAAAAGGTCATTGTCTGAAATATTAAATCCACTTATCTCACACAGATACTGCTGGACCAACTCAGAAATTTGAACATTTTCAGTTTTCATTTCAGGTTTCTAGTATTTGCAGCATTTTGCTAGAATGTAAGTGTGTTCTTCTTTAGATAAGTGCTCCACTTAATTTGGCAGGAAAAAAAAGTAAAGAAAGACAGTACAAAATAAAGAACGCAGTTCTAAAAGGGGTGAAAGAGCAAATGGACCTGAGATTTTATGTTCACAAATCATTGAAGTTGGTAGGGAGGTAGAGAAATTAGTTAACAAGACATATGGGCAAGAATGTTATAGTGAGCCATTATAAAACACTGCTACGGCCTCAGTTAGAATATTATGTCCAATTCTCATCACCGTTTTTTGGAAGAATGTGAATGCATTGGAAATATTTACAAGAATGGTTCCAAGCATAAGATTTTCAATTATGAGGACAGATTGAACATGCTGGGGCTGTACTCTTGATAAGAGGGAAGGATGAGAGAAACTTAATGGAAGTGTTCAACAGTGTTCTGGACAGCATAGATAGGATGAAACTGTTTCCATTTACAGAAGGGTTGTAACCTCGAGGATAATGATCTAAGGTAAATGGCAATGGTGAACAAAGGCAAATATTTTTTCCCTAGTGAATGGTTAGGATCTGGAATTTACTGCCTGAAAATGTAGTTGCAGATATTATCATGGCTTTCAAAGGGTATTGGATAATTATGTGAAATCAATTTCATGGGTTTTGGGAAAAGGTAGGGGAGTGGAATGATTTCTGTGGCTCCTACAGAGAGCTGGCACAGGCATAATGGGCTGATTGGCCTCCTTCAGTGCTGTAATAATTCTATGATTCTATCTATTCAGAGCTTAAAATGACTTGCTTACATCTTTTATAATGGGTATGGAGTATTTCAAATTTTATAAAATAGACTAAAATTGAGCTTAGCTGTGATCAAACCAGCACAGGATAAGCATAATTTTACAGTGCACCTTAAATATAGCAGTTTGTACAGTACAACTCACTCAGTAACACAGAAGATAAAATTCCAGCCAATCAAACAAAAAAGAAAAGCAAATTAGATAAATTTCAAAGAATTGCAATAGTAGCTTTAGAGTAGAAGCAGCCACACAGAGCAGAACTAAATAATAAATTGGATCAAACAAAAAGAACAAAATATTTCTATGGCTAGGTAGGAAATCACAATGACATTTTTGATTGTACTTAGCCACAGTTATTAATCTTCAAACCGTAATGCAGAGCACACAAATTAACACTGACTAATTAGATAGAGGTTAAAATTTCAGGCTGCATGCTTTTTTCATAAAAGAAGAAAAGTAAGTCCATTTTTACAAGCAACAGTTGGAGATGGCAGTGAATTTACTGTTATTCACAAGTCAATTGATAACCAATTCATTTAAATTCTAATCACAGAAAACCAGCCACAAATTGCCCCGCTCCCTAAATTTCTTTAAAATAATACTTCCAGTCAACACTGGAACTGTCATAAAACATGACCAATAGACCTCACAATTTACAGCAATATATTTCATTTACTATAAATTATTTCAATAACCTCTGAATATAAATATTAAAATGTATATTGTGTATTGAACTTAATTCTGATTTTAACCAGTTGTCAAATTAGACACATTCTAAAATGTGTTAAATACTTGAAAATCCCTCTTATTTAGATTTTATAGATGTGAGTTCATCTTTATATAATGTTCAATCTTAAAATAAAACTGTTTATAAAACTTATGTGATGAATTCTATCTGCATAGTTACAAAATCTGCAGGATTTTGCTTTCTAATGAATCATCAGTTCACACAACTGGCTGAATATGTAATGCTGGGCACTGCCCAGTTAGAGAATAAACTAAGTACAGGAGTCCCTGCTTTGTTCACTTGATTACAATAAGGGCTAAAACACTTTCTTCAAGAACTGTTTTCGATGCATAAGTGGTTTGGATATACAAATATTGTTGGATTCTCCACAGTCTCCCAAAAGCCTTTTTGTCTTTTTCAAATCTTGTCCTGGTTGTTTTGGCATCCCCTCCCCTTGAAAATAGGCCTGTTCTGGGCAGAAAAATCCTGCTGAGCTTCTAATTTAAAGTGTATTCATGATTATGTGCAATGGATACAGATGAAAAATGTACTTAAAAATAAATTAAATATCACTATCTGAACATAAATTCTTATCAGTCTCACATCTATGGTTGATTCACAATTTTTCTTTTGAAGGAACCCAAATGTATGGACCAGACTGTTCTTCAATTGCTAGTTTGCATTGGTTGTAAATCGATTCCAAGGTTTCTCCTTGTACTATTGCTGTGAATTTAAACAGAAACAAAAATTACTGATTGTGATTTAAGGTAGTTTTCCTTAAATTTATTCTTGCATCTACTTCATGTCATTAAGCTTCCCTCTATTTACACACTTGGTTGTTGATTTGTGAACAGCAGAAATGATCTAGGACCACAGGAGAAGGAGACAGCCATTTCACCTGTTGAACCTGCACCATCACACAGTTAGACCATTGCCGATCTTTATCTCAACTATTGATGATCTTTTAAGACCATAAGACATAAGAATAGAAGTAGGGCATTCAGACCATCGAGTCTGCTCTGCCATCCTTTTGATCCATAATCCCTTGATATCCTTGCTGAAGAAGCCTAGCAATTCCAGTCGTGAAAAGTTTAATTGACTCCAATTACACAGCCTTTTAGGTGAATGGAATTTCATAATTAAATCCAAATACAACTAAGTTTTAGGCTTCTATTAAACCAAGTCAGATTAAAATTTACCATGGTCATTTAATTTTGATTACCTTAAAGTACACAGACATCAAACTGTTCATTGAAATTTATTACGAATAATTCATATAATGTATTTCATATCCTCAAGATACCCCAAAGTGCTGCACAGCTGATGAAGTATTTTGAAGTGTTTATACTAGTACAAAGTTTGAAATGGAACACCAATGTATATGCAGTAAGGCTCCACAAACAATAATGAGAAAAATGGCCAGACATCTGTTTTCTAGTTGAGGAATGAATCATGTCCAAGATACTGGAAGAACTCTTTCAATGTTATAAAGGTACCATTTATGTCTACCTGAGAGGACACTTAAACCTTCCACCTTAAAAATGACACCTCACACATTGAAACACGACCTTGTGACTTCATTAATGCATTAGTATTGATTATTCATTCTGGGAGAGAAGTTTGCTTGTTACAGCAGGTTCAATCTGCAAGACTGCTGTTCAATTATCTCAAAGATAATCACTGCACAGATGGCAATCCATGCCATTGACTGTCTTATCAAAATGACACAGGCTTATATAGCAACAAATGAACCTCTTCCCAGTCTGTTAGATCTACCAGTTTTTATTTAATATTAGTTGCAATTAATTTACTTATTTGTAATACGTCATGTTGCAGCAAATCTGTGTGTATTTACAGCAGGGATTTGTGGGCCAAAAGAACTTTGCTTGTCTGTTAAAACTTTTTCCAAATTCTTTCAAAAGTATTTGCAAAAGTACCAAGCAACTCACCTACTGACATCAGAGATGTTTTAAATGGAAACAAATTTCAGGTCTTAATTGTTAAGAATACTAGATCTTCATACAATTATGTGATGATGAATATAGTTGCAATATAAAGAATATAGGCAAAACCTGGCACAATTGCTCAGCAGTATTTAAAGAACTGCCAGCTGAATTTTCCCAAGAATCTGCTGAGTTTCAGTTTCAAGGAATTTCATGAAGAGTTTCTTACCTTGATCTCTAGCAAGCTTTCCCACGCTATTCTAGTGTTTAGCAGCGGTGGAAGTGCTCGCTGATGCCGGGGCTTTCTAGGTTTCCCACTGCTGGCATCACATTTAAAGCTTAAATGTGGACTGGTTCAAAACTGCGTGAGAAATTTCCCTTTACCCCAGAGATGGCTAACAATGGCAAGCTTGCATCCCAGTTTGCCATCACATACTTGGAGATCTTGTTATTTGGAGTGATGGGCATTATCTTTCCCCAGGACTGTCAAAGGAGCCAGGTTGAAGTTGACACTCAGACCAATTCAGTATTCATGGTCCAGCGGCATGCCCAGATTAAGGACCTTCTGTACTCCATAAAAATAAGCCTACCATTGTCTCTCTGCTACTTCACACTCACTTTAACTCTGCTATGTTCTGAATAATGCTTAGCTGGTTCTCTGTTGTCAATATGCTGTGGTAGGCCCACAATGCTCTTAGGGAGGAAATTTCAGGATTTTGACTTATTGAATGCGATATATTTCCCAGTCAGGACGGTCGGTGACTTGGAGGGGAAATGGTGGTGTTCCCATTTATCTGCTTGCCTTGACCCTCCAGATGAAAATGGTCTTGGGCTTGGGGTGCTGTCTAAGTTACTTGGTAAATTTCTGCAGTGCATCTTATAGATAATACACGTTGGTGCTACTAAATGTCAGTGGTGGAGGGAGTGGATGTTTGTGGATGTGGTGCCTATCTAGCTGGCTGCTTTCTCCTGAGTAGTGTCTTGAGTAGTTTTTAGTTGCATTTATCCAGAAAAATAGGGATTTTTCTATCACACTCCTGACTGTTGTCTTGTAGATGATGGACAGGCTTTGGAGAGTTAGGAGGTGAGTTACTTGCCACAGCATTTCTAGCCTCTGGGAGAAAGTGAGTACTGCAGATGCTGGAGACCAGAGTTGAAAAGTCTGGTGCTGGAAAAACACAGCAGACCAGGCAGCATCCGAGGAGCAGGAGAATCGACATTTCAGGCATAAACCCTTCTTCAGGAATGAGGCTGGACTGTCAAGCGCACTGAGATAAAAGGTAGGGGGGAGGGAATTTGGGGGAGGGGTGCTGGGAATACGATAGGTGAAAGGAGGTGAGGGTGAGGGTGATAGGCCGGAGGTGGGGGTGGGGGCGGAGACGTTGGGAAGAAGACTGCAGGTCAAGAGGGCGGTGCTGAATCTGGGGGTTGCGACTGAGATAAGGTGGGGAGAGGGGAAATGAGGAAGCTGGAGAAATCTACATTCATTCCGTGTGGTTGGAGGGTTCCTAGGCGGAAGATGAGGCGCTCTTCCTCCAGGCATCGTGGCCAGGGTCTGGCGATGGAGGAGGCCAAGGACCTGCAAGTCCTTGGCGGAGTGGCAGAGGGAGTTAAAAGTGTTCAGCCACGGGGACGTTGGTTTGGTTGGTGCGGGTATCCCAGGGGTGTTTCCTGAAACGTTCCGCAAGTAGGTGGCCTGTTCCCTAATGTAGAGGAGACCACATCAGGTGCAGCGGATACAGTAAATGATGTGTGTGGAAGTGCATGTGAATTTGTGATGGATATGGAAGGTTCCACTGGGGCCTTGGAGGGAGGTGAGGGGGGAGGTGTGATTAGATTACTTACAGTGTGAAAACAGGCCCTTCGACCCAACAAGTCCACACCGACCCGCCGAAGTGCAACCCACTCCATACCCCTACATTTACCCCTTACCTAACACTACGGGCAATTTAGAACGGCCAATTCACCTGACCTGCTCATCTTTGGACTGTGGGAATAAACTGGAGCACCCGGAGGAAACCCACGCAGACACGGGGAGAACGTGCAAACTCCACACAGTCAGTCGCCTGAGGCGGGAATTGAACCCGGGTCTCTGGCGCTGTGAGGCAGCAGTGCTAACCACTGTGCCACCGTGTCACCCACAAAAATTACCCTCACTAATTTAGATTAGATTACTTACAGTGTGGAAACAGGCCCTTTGGCCCAACAAGTCCACACCGAACCGCAACCCACCCATACCCCTATATTGTGAGGCAGCAGTGCTAACCACTGTGCCACCGTGCTGCCCACCTTGCTGCTCAGTCTCCTCCCTCCCCTTCCTAGACCTCTCCATTTCTATCTTGAACGACCGACTCAACACAGACATTTACTACAAACCGACCGACTCCCACAGCTACCTAGATTACACCTCCTCCCACCTGCCCCCTGTAAAAACACCATCCCATATTCCCAATTCCTTCGCCTCTGCCGCATCTGCTCCCAGGAGAACCAGTTCCAATACTGTACAGTGCAGATGGCCTCCTTCTCCAAGGACCGCAATTTCCCCTCAGACGTGGTTGATGATGCTCTCCACCGCATCTCATCCACTTCACGCAACTTTACCCTTGAACCCCGCCCCTCCAATCGCCACCTGGACAGAACCCCAATGGTCCTCACCTTCCACCCCACCAACCTCCGGATAAATCGTATCATCCTCTGTCATTTCCACCACCTCCAAACAGACCCCATCACCAGGGGTATATTTCCCTCCCCACCCCTATCAGCGTTCCGGAGAGACCACTCCCTCTGCGACTCCCTCATCAGGTCCACACCCCCCACCAACCCAACCTCCACTCCCGGCACCTTCCCATGCAACCGCAGGAAGTGCAAAACGTGCGCCCACAGTGCCCCTTTCACCTCACTCCAAGGCCCCAATGGATCCTTCCACATCCGTCGCAAATTCACCTGCATCTCCACACACTTCATTTACTGTATCCGCTGCACCTGATGTGGTATCCTCTAAATTGGGGAGACAGGTCGCCTACTTGCGGAACGTTTCAGGGAACATCTCTGGGACACCCGCACCAACCAAACCAACCGCCCCGTGGCTGAACACTTTTAACTCCCTCTGCCACTCCGCCAAGGACACACAGGTCCTTGGCCTCCTCCATCGCCAGACCCTGGCCACACGACATCTGGAGGAAGAGCGCCTCATCTTCCGCCTAGGAACCCTCCAACCACACGGGATGAATGTAGATTTCTCCAGCTTTCTCATTTCACCTCTCCCCACCTTATCTCAGTCACAACCCCTGGATTCAGCACCGCCCTCTTGACCTGCAATCTTCTTCCCGACCTCTCCGCCCCCACTCCCTCTCCGGCCTATCACTCTTACCTCCTACCACCTATCGTATTCCCAGCACCCCTCCCCCAAATTCCCTCCCTCCTACCTTTTACCTCAGCGCGCTTGGCACACCAGCCTCATTCCTGAAGAAGGGCTTATGCCTGAAACGTCGATTCTCCTGCACCTCAGATGCTGCCTGGACTTTCTAGCCTCTGATCTGCTCTTGTAGCCAGTGAATGTAAATGGTGAGTCCAGTTGAGTTTTTGGTCAACAGTAATCCCAAGGAGGTGATAGTGGGGAATTCAGTGGCGGTAACACCAATGAATAGCAAAGGTAGGTGGTTAAGTTTCTCTTATTGGAGATGGTTCTTTGTTTGTTGCAAATGCTGCTTGTCACTTGTCAGCCCAAGACCTGTCCAGGTCTTGTTGCATTTGAATACGGACTGCTTTAGTTTCTGAGGAGTTGTGAATGATGCTGAATGTTGTGCAATCATTGGCCAACCTTCCCACTTCTGACCTTATGATGGAGGCAAGGTCTTTATTGAAGTGGCTGTGACATACGATGGTGAATGTGATGTTCCTTCTCATGAATGTCCTCATTTTCCTATTTGATACGATACTGCGGCATTCAAAGATTCTCATTATCTATTGACACCTCATTGGATCCTCCAGGGCAAACCATCCAATGATTGTTTGGAGTCTCTGACTGTACTGTATTGAATGAATCCTTAGATCTGACATGAAAACAGTGCAGGAGACATCGTATGGCCCTTATTGTCTCCAGTGGGAGAAAGTGTTGCATTATATGTATGCTGGATATTATAAGATATAGGAGCAGACATAGGCATTTAGCCCATCGAGTCCACTTCATCATTCAATAAGATTATGGCTCATCCAATAATCCACAAGTTCAACCTTTTACTTTTTCCTTATAACACTTGATTTCCTTTCTGGATTAGAAATCTGTCTAACTCAGCCTTGAATATACTCAATGATCCAGCCTGAACAGCACTCTGTAGTCAAAAATTCCACCGAGACATCACTGTCTGAGAGAAGAAATTCCTTCTCATGTCTGTCTCAAATGCTTGACCCCATCTATCCTGTCAAGTTTCCTAAAAATCCTGTGACCTTTCATTCTTCTATAATCCAGTGATTATAGGCCCAATCAAATCAATCTCTCTTTCTAAGACAGTCCTTCTATACCTGGTATCATTCTTGTGAACCTTCTTTGGGCTTTCTTCCATGCCAGTATATATTTATTTAGATCAGGAATCCATAACTGTCATGATATTCCAACTATAGTCTGATTAGTGCCTTGTATAGTTTTAGCAAAACCTCCTTACTTTTATACTCCATTTCCTTTGAAATAATAGATAACATTCCATTTGCCTTCCCTATTATCTGCGGAATATGGATGCTAACTTTTTGCCATTCATGGATGAAGACTCCCAAATCCCTCAGTTCTGTGACTTTCTGCTGTCTTTTCTCCATTTAAATAATATTCAACTCCTCTATGCCTCCTGCCAAAATGCACAACCTTACATTGCCCTACAATATATTTCATCTGACAAGTTTTCATATGGATTTCTGACCTCTACCTTTTTACAGAGATATATAGCATCAATGCTTCTTTTCTTATCAGCATGCCATTTCACAGAGACAAATGACTGTGAGTCGCCTATACCTTCTCAGCATCATGAGGGCACGTTTTGTATTGGAAATTTTGTATTAGGAGGCTGCTGCACATCTACTGGAGGTTATTGCTAGTCCTGGACTTCTAGGCATATGTGCTCCTCAAAACGTTACTATGAGCACTTAAAGTGCAGTAGAAATATTAACAAAAACTTCTCTCCTTGCATCCACCAGGAATAGACAAATGAGCCACGTGGACAATATCGGAATTAAATCAGCTGCTCAGAAATGTGGTCATTCAGCAGTAACTGCCTGCAAGTTACATTTCAACAGCATCTTCCAAACATTGGAACATGAAAACATTCAACAAGGAGGGCAATGGGATATCTGCACATTGATCCTTTACATTATAAACCTTGTTCATAAATATCCTGCTCAAGTCAGTTGGAGGTTGTAGGAATGGTAAGAGGAATGAGAAATTTTCCCTCCATCTCCATTCTCCAGATTAACCAGGAATGGTTAATTTGCAAATAAGATAATTGTGTGGACATTCTGTACTTCAAAATGTGAGGTGAGGAGCTGTTGGACCTTGTATAGGCTATGACATCTTTGAGGTGATTGTGGATTGTGCAACTAAGGGGAAACTTTACAGCTCACTTCACAATACTTCTGCTTCACAGCTCTTACTGGGATTAATTTGTAATGTTCAATGACATGGTCAAAATTGTTTATGGGGAAAGTGAGGGTTGCAGTTGTTGGTGATCAGAGTCGAGAGTGTGGTGCTGGAAAAGCACTGCCGGTCAGGCAGCATCTGAGGAGCAGGAGAATCGACGTTTTGGGCAAAACCCCTTCATTAGGAAATTGGTTATGGTCAGGTTTTGTTATCAATATAGTTGGTCAATGCTAATATGGTTCACATCCAAAATTCTGTACAATAGAATAGCAAATGTCTTCAACCTGCATTATGTGAGCATCTGACTAATTGCCCCTTGAAGGGTTTTACATCACTCGCAAGTATCTTCCTCTGAGATAAAAGAATCTTACTCCATCGGCATTCCCTCTGGGTATGCTGGCAGCCATTTTTTATTTTCATTGTGCTTTTACATTCTAGATGAAGATGGAAAATGACACAAATTCATGCAATGAGTTGCACGTTCAGCTTGTCAATCAAGATGAATCCACCCACACAACCTAAATGTCTCCTTGTTGCTTTGCACTTCTTGTCAACCCCATTTGGTCTGATCTTCCCCAATTTACATCTAACTTTTTTATTTAGCTTTTCATCCCTTAACCTCAGGCTTAAAGCTTAGTTATGCCAAACATTGCTTTGCATTATCCCCTCCTCAGTTAAACCAAGATTAGATTAGATTAGATTAGATTAGATTACTTACAGTGTGGAAACAGGTCCTTCGGCCCAACAAGTCCACACCGACCCGCCGAAGCGCAACCCACCCAGACCCATTCCTCTACATTTACCCCTTTACCTAACCCAAGGTGGTGGTTACTATCAATGACCTCCCTCTTAAAGTACCCCATGGTCAATCATCTCCCACTCTCATGTGTTGAGATCCCCCCCATTCATAATTATTATTCCCTCTATTATTAGATGCTGCCTCCACACCCCACAATTAACATTACCAACTTCCCTACCATAGCACTGCTTTGATAAATCCCCTTGACTTTCAGTGAACATTTCCCCAGAACTAGCCATGGTCCAACTCAACTTACTTGAAACAACAACCCAGACTCCCTGACTGATATAGATGCAGATTGCCAACTGACTTATTACTAATCTCCAGACTGGTGGCACTGGACTTGCACAACTGACTGCGATTCACTCCCTAGACTGTAAGAATATGCTAACCCTAATCCTGAACCCCTTCAAGTGGCCGACCTACTGTTCAAAGTTGATGGACTGATTTCAGATGATGCCCTTGACTGATGGTGCCCCTAGACCCTGAGTGACAACAGTTCCCTTGACCTGACTGATGACTACTCTCCTTAGACTTTGAACATGTCATTTCATTGAAGCACAGTCAATGTGCTTGCCGCATAAACTGCTGGCACATGCTGTAGTTGTGACAGTGATGTAGCACAGTGCAGTACAGTGACATGTCCACCCCTTTACTGATCACTGCTCTCAAACATTGCAGACT
Source organism: Hemiscyllium ocellatum (assembly GCF_020745735.1). NCBI lineage: Eukaryota > Metazoa > Chordata > Chondrichthyes > Orectolobiformes > Hemiscylliidae > Hemiscyllium > Hemiscyllium ocellatum. The sequence goes on along the minus strand of NC_083406.1, from coordinate 61,956,631 downwards.
GCCTGATTTTGTGTCTTCATGAAAAAAAAGACAGAATAGAAGTACTGCGAAGCTGTAAGTTCTGAATGGCTTAGAAATGTGCAAAACTGCAAGGCAAGGCAGAGATAGTAAGAAATCCAAGGAGGTGCAAACTGATTGATTGCTGAAAAAGCAAGTTAAGGGATGCACTCTAGTATGTGAGATGGATGCTTGTCTCTTCATGCAAAGTGGCCTGGCAACAGCATTGCAATGAAAGGTATTGGTGAGCTTAAAACAGTGGCACTCAAGTGTTGAACTGTTATATAAATAATTGGGAGGTGCACCACAATCATGTAATGAAACTGATGCTTGTACCATGCCAGCCTCCATGTTAAATGTTGCAAGTGGTTGCTGAGTTGCTGGGAAATGCTTGTCAAGATTCTAGCAAACTGCAGTTGTCAGGTATCCACTAAAACTTCCATATCTGAAATTTTCAGTTTCTTTCCACTGCCTGGGAAAATAGCAAGTTGCATAGAAATGAGGTGAAGCTAGACAATAATGAAACGTTAATGTGTGCAAATGGACCCCTTACTGCTCACTGCTGAGATTCTAATAGCTGTTAAACCTTATGCGCAAAGTTGGACTTTTCATTCTCAGCATGTTTTCCCAACTGACTTGCCACTGCCCACATCATTCAGAGCCTGGGAATATTTCACACTGCATGTCAGGTTAGCTATTCTATTATTAACTGATTTAACAATGGCAATGCTTGCATCATGTCCAGATCAGATCCAGTAATTCAATATGAAGTTAAAAACTCTGCATATAGCACAAATGGTTAAGAAAATTATACGACAGCCACTTTCTGCTCCATTATGTTTCTATTCTTACACTTTTATTAATATTGTTGTGCAATGGAAAAATGCACATTGGCAGAGCTTCACTGCATACAGCAATGTGCAAATAATACAACAATTACTGTAAAGATCCAATGTTTGTCTCACTCATAATGGGCAGTAAAAACAACATTAAAATTGCCACCCTTTATGTACCAAGCAAACAAATTCTGATATTTTGGAATGATTACTTGCTAAGTTTCTTCTCAAATGTTTTATTTTGATGGAGTTGATGCAGACATACCTGTAAAATGTTCTCCAAATTCCTGTTCCAGCTTCAGAGCTCTATCAAATGTCTTTCTGCCTTGCTCTTCTGTTAAGCGTTTATTAATTTCCCTGTAACAGACAAAGCCAGCACCACATCTTAGACAATGTTTACCAGGTAGCTTTCCCACATATGTAGGAGAGGCCAGAGGGGATCATAATGTGGTATCATGGGATTTCATTCACACTGTGGTTAAGTGTAAAAATGAACATATCGCAGTGATCACTAAATGTCCAATATTCTAAAGGCAATCACTGTATGGAATGAGCCCAATTATAGCAGACTCTTTAAATTTCACAAAATGATACAACCCCATAGTCAATATCACATGGGGGAAAGACTTTCAGTTCATTATATCTCTGCCAGCTGTTCATATTGGGATTAATAGAGCTTATTTATATCTGAGGATTAGTTGACCACTTGGGTCCTGATTAGTAAATAATTTTACTCGACATCCTAATTAAGACCAAACAGTAAGCATAAGATTATAGTTCATAGAATAGGTGAATGGCTACAGCACAGAAGGAAGGCATCAATGACTCTCTGAAAGAGCACTTCATCTAGACACACCCTTTCCCTTTTTCTCTTCAGATATTACCTGAATTTCTTTTGAAAGCAAAAGTTATACTTGCATCCACCACAAACTCAAATAATCCATTCTGCATAATCATTCACCGCTCAAAAATTATTGTTTGCCATTCAATTTAAATATCCCATTGTTTTTAATCTGTCCAGCAATGGGACATTTCTCCCTGTCTGTTTCCTCCAATATTTTGAAGCTGACACCTGAGTTATCCAGGATGTATGAGTCAAAGCAACTCTTTAGATATCTAGTGTAGATCGGCAATAGTTGGTTGTTGTGTCATCAACGATTTTAATATTGTGTGAGACAAATCCTTTTCTGTCCACAGAGGTAGCTAGTTCATGATAGGGTGTTCTGATTGGTATAAGGGTGCAAATGATTGCATTCTCAACCTGCAGAAGGCAGTGATGATGGTGAATAGTAATACCCTGGTTGTCTGATTTTTCATGTCAAGCAGCAAAGAGATAAATTAGTTGCCTTGTGTGACAACAGCATCAGTGAAATTCCTGATGAAATATATGAGTTGAAGATTGTGAAATGTCTCAGTGGTCCCCAGTAGCTACAGAAATGTTCCACTGGCAAAGATATTAATGGCAGCTGCTACCTTTCGAATTACTGGATGGGATTGCACCCAGACCTTCTCAGCACAGGCCCTTGTCCAAAGGCTGGCATGGTGGGACACAATGGCTCAGCATGTCCTGAGTCATCTTGCACACTGTTTCTCATTCATTTTGCCCATTATTGCTTTGAGTTCAAGCTGATGTTTCTATAACTGCATCTACTAAACCTGATCTGCTTTGCACACAAGTTGCTCCAGATCTTCCTGTAAACTGGCAGATTTTTTTTTAATTGGATAAGCAGAATTAGACCATTCTGCCCATTGAGTCTGCTCCACCATTTGATCATAGATTATATGTTTTTCAACCTCATTCTCCTATCTTTTCCCATTACTTCTGATCCCCTTACTAATCAACAACCTATCCATCGCTGTTTTAAAGACACTCAATAATTAGGCCTCCACAACCTCCTGTGGCAATGAGTCCCATAGATTTATCACACTCTGACCAAAAAAATTCCTCCTCATCGCTAAGGTATCATCCCTTCATTCTGATTGTTGGTGATACAATGTTTATAGTTAATCCAGCTTCCTTTCTTTCTCTTTCAGCGCTTCATTAATCATTGTGACATAAGTAGTCTTATCCCCAAAGATTTCATCATCTCGGAGATAGCACTCTTATGTTTGGATTTATCAAAAGTTAGTTGTTTAGCCTTTTCCTCCTGAATTTTTTTTGTCAACAGCAGAGAGTCGAGATCTTACCTTCTTGAATAGTCTGCTGCAGTTTCTGTTGTGGGGTTCATACTTGAATGATTCCATGGATGGTAATGAGTGCAGGCCATGGCATACATGCATGCCTGTAGTCACTGGCCAAGCAGTGTCTTCAATGTGGAACATCTAAAGCTTCCAGGCATACTGATTGCATTTACAATCCATCATTACTGATAATGCATATGAAATAGGTGAGCCATCACATGCTGGAAGTTTTACATTTGTAGGCTGTCTGTGTATTCATGTATTTTAGAATTTGTGCCTGAATCTGGAAATCATAGATCTGAGTGTTGTTTAAATTCTGTTCTGTTCTGCTGTGTTCCAATTTAAATTAGGAAATTTTCTGGACATTCTGACAATATGTCTTTAACCTTCTTTGCTTGCTGTTGATCCAGTACACACTATGACCGTTTGCCTTTCTCAAGTGAGTTAAATTTGAAAGGGATTTGTTTGTCTTCAAGAAAACTGTGTTTTCAATATTCTTTGACGGTGTAACAAACAAAAACATCAAGGGAGATCATGCACTTAGCATAATTTAAGGCTGTTGGCCATGTGTTTCACCTGTAGTGTAACTTGCTTGCTGACTGTTCAAACATGAAAGGCCACGTTAGCATATTTTCAAACATTGTGCACCACATTATATTCATGAAATGATTTACCAATCATTCACTTATCACAGATTAATTAACTCTATGGGCTAGTTGATTAAAAACAGCAAAACACAGTATAAGTTGTGAAGAAGACATTAACGATTAGCCTCTGCCATGCTTCAGTCACTTTCACCAGATCTGTGAGAATGGTAAATGAGATTATACCCGATAGCCAGTATTTATATAAGGAAGGATATGTTCTCTCAGAGGTTAGTTGCTCATTAAAGGCCCAAGCACTAAATGCTCCACGTGATTCAGCATTTGTGGTCCTTTGCCATCAATATCACAGAAGCTTAGAGGGTCTACTACAGTTTGGATTTCTTTCCAACTTGACAATATCTTATCCCATGCATGTTAATCATCCTGCCTGAATGCTAAGTGGCTCAACAAAGAATGCCAGAGTGGCTTTGGCCTGAATCAGCTGATAGGAAGCCCCCGTTACACTGTTTCGTCTCAAACCCTACCACACAAGCCATCTCCTAGCACTCTTTGTCTTGTATTTGTGAATGTGGCAGATATTGTGTGATGATTTGCAGTCCAAGAGACTATATGTGAAAACCAATGGTGAAGCTCAGGGCTTTAGTGAATGTATCGTACCCCAATGAATTCTTGTTGACTTGAAAGATCATATGATTCCAATTAAGCTACAACATACTCTCAACAGCACATCATGAGTTCAATGAGAATTGGATGGTGTGAGGTACTCTTCTAAACAACTTTAAAACAATTCAAGTAAATAACAGCCTTCAAAGATGCATTGCTACAAGATAAAATCTGAAATGTAAGTTAAAAAATCAAAACTAAGTGTGATTTTGGAGTCTAATGACACATTTCAGACCGTTGGTACTCTCCGGGCATAGAAGACTATAGTGTACACTTGGGCATGAATATCACTGTGAAAGAGGGACAGACACTTGAGCTGATCAACCCCTTCAACTGTTGCTACCCGGACCTGTTCATGGGCACTTTTGTCAGGTGCAGAAACAAGGACGGTATTAATTAGTTCTTCTAAACCAAGCTAAATAAAATTAAATCAAATTAAACCAAAGCAAACCAGGTCAAAAGAGTGCCAGATCCTTAAATGGGCACTATAACAGACATCAATGGTGTACATTTTACAGAACAAACTTTGAATTGAAATATAACATTGTTTTGAAATTTAACAATGCACTCTAGCCTCTGCTATGCCAAATAGTTATACAAAGCCTTGAGTGTGCCAATGGACACTGCATCCTCTCTCTCCACGGCCACCCAGACACAGACGTAACCATAAAAATAACCATGGAAAATGGGCATTCAGACTGAATAACCTTATCAATTGCCCACAGCCTGTGCCAGTTTATGCCCACCTTGGTCAGATTCAGGAGCAGCCTGTGGCGAGGTTTTCTGATCTGCACATCCTTTTTTATAGGAGCATGGGCCTAAAACACAAACCTTTCCAAGCAGCCTCCTTACAAAGTAGAAAAGTTGTTGCAAATAAGATGCAAATATCATTACCAGCCTTGTATTCTATCCATATTGAGACCAAAGCGACCATGATTTGCTTTGACTCCTCCCTCAAGATGTACAGTCCCCTCCCTGTCTCACCAGATTTCACCTTACTATCTTCAGTTGTTCTCTTTGAGTGTAACCATTCCCTCAAATAGTGAATACAATCAGGCCATTCCCCCAATTGGAATTGCTTGCAGCCTTGACAATGCCATGGATTTATCCTAAAAAGTCACCTGTTTGTCTATGGCCATTTTCCCAAGACAGACTTTTCAACCTGATTGACCTATCAGCAAGGAAAGACATTTGGACAGGTACAGGGCTAGGAAAAATTTGGAGGGATTTGGGCCAAATGCAGACAAATGGAACTAGTTCAGTTTAGGAAACCTGGTTAGCATGGACAAATTGGGCCAAAGGACTTTTTTTCTGTGCTGTATGACTCTACGAATCTATGACTGGAATGACTTTGCTTTACTTCCAGGACCATGGCCTAATCCCCTGACTGAAATAAAGCCAATTCCTGGACTTGCAGTTGACCAACTGCCTGATTAGTTATAGCCAACCTTTGGACAAAAAGTGGCTTGGTTCTCAGACTGATTGTTGTACCTACTGACTAGAGGCTAATTTTGCCCCAGTAAGCAACCCTCTCATTTACCTTTCGCACATCACAATACACTTCATGCAGGTACAGTCTGTTTGTTGAGGATGCTCCTGGCACATGCACCACCTCTGACTTGACAAGAACCACGACATACAGAGACATGTACCCTCCCTTTCACATTGATGTTTCACCGTGTTCTACAGCTACATGTTCCAGCCTTGCTTTCTGTGATAAAGTGCCACCCGTGAGATCACAGCTGCTGACTGATGCTCCCAGTTAAACTGTGACCTGTGAAGCTGATGTTAGTAGTTTTACTCTTCTCCAGTTGGATGGGGCAATGGTCCAGGAACACATTCTGCCCAAGTTCCCATAAACGCAGTTACAGCAGTACAAGTTACAGCATGATGGCATGGGCCATGAAGAGGCAGCCAAAGCTATGTATTCTCTTCGACTGGAGGTTGAAGAACAAAGTTGTCAGGTACTTGCTTGGTTTATGCAATCAAGTTTCTGAAGTGTTGAATATCTTGATTGAACAGAAGTTAAACGGGAAGGTGAAGTTAACTCTGATGAGTTTGCAATTAATGAGATGCAAATACATGTATGTAGGTTTCTGGCCACCTGATGGCAAGAAAGTAATCTTTCCATCCAAGGAGGGAGAATTTAATTGCTAAAGTTCATCTCAATGGTGAGAATCTAATTATTGGACTATCGCCCAATTAACTCATCACACTAGCTATTATTCTCACCATCTCAGGGAGTAGAAAATTGCACACTGAGACATTTAAATACCTCATTAGCTGTTAGTTTTGTCTTGAATTCATGAACGTGTACAGATCCAGAACATAAATAGACTATATAGTAATCAAGAGATGCTGATAAGGGAAGAAAAAGTATTTTAAAATGTGATGCTGAACCCTGGTATTTTTCATCCAAACTCATAGCCAGTATATGTTCCTTAGATAAGTCCTTTCAAGAATTGTAGCAAAGCATAAAAACACCTCAAAATTTTAAGGGAAAAAAACCCCTGTGTTTATATTGTAATAATCACATCTTCAAGAGGACCCAATCTACTTAATAGCCAAGAATTGAAGTACTGCTGTCATGTGGAAATATGAAGCAGTCAAACTGCATGCAACATAGCTCCATAAAAACTAATAAGACAATTGACCAGTGAAAACATTTTGTGGTATTGGGCAAACAATAAATATTAGTTGATATATCAGCAAACCTCCCTTACTCTGCTCTGAATAATATCAGAGTCAAAAAATGTAGTGCTGGAAAAGCACAGCCTGTTAGGCTGCACCCGAGGAGCAGCAGAGTCAATGTTTCAAGCATAAGGTCTTCATCAGGAATAATATCATACAAGCTGAGAGGGTTAAACAGAACACACATATCATTTGCAGGGAACAAGATCATAAGGGTTTCAGAAACAAGTCTTATTGTTACTGTATATTGATTACTGAATATTCATGACTGATGTAGAGAAACTGTAACTGGACAGCTGGTTTTGCAATGCAGAGTGATGCCAACAGTGCAGATTCAATTCACTGGCTGAAGTTACCATGAAGGATTCTCCTTCTCAATCTTGTCCCTCATTTGAGGTGGGGTGTCTCTCAGGTTATACTTACCACCAGTAGTCTCTCTCTCTAATGAAAGAGCAGCCCTATGGTCTGCTAGGACTATAGTAACTTTACATTTAACTGAAGCTAACAGAGTAGTGACTGTTAATAATAGAATTATTCGGTATTAGTCAAAGGCAATCATTTTGACATTATAAAGGTAGCTGGTCAGATTGCAATAAGAGTGCCCAGTTTTGGTCACTCACATAAAAAGCATATAGCTTAAAGAGCCTGATCTCCGTTTCAAAGGCCTGGGTTGAATTACTCTCGGAAATCAACTGATAGAGATTATAAAATAAGGGAAGTTCTGGATTGCTTTACAATGAATAAATCAGCTCAGTTTGTTAGATTGGGGCAGAAAAAGGCACATGGATTTTACATGTAAGAATAGGTGTTCCATCTTTTCCCAGAGAATAGTGGTTCTCTGATTGCATTGCCATGATGGTCTCTTTACTTCATGGTAAAATGGAGGAACCAAGTGTGTCATGTGATCTGTTATGAGTTTTGACCAACAACAAGCCTCTGTGGTTTGGCTACCACGAGTAGGGTTAGGTGACTGGCTCACAGAGACTAACAAAATATGCATACAGTGTTTCACATCAGAAAACAAAAACAAGGACAAACTGTGCTGACTATGGACAGACTTTGTGCAGCAGAGAGGAGAAAGTTGGGGTCCTCTTTTAGTTTCCAGGCAAAATGTAGGAGAGAGGCATTTGAAAGATTCATGAAGGTTTGCCTGGCGAATCCATGAGCAGAAATTCTCAAGTGAATCTTACTGCTGGTACTCAGTTTGAAAATTCTCCATAAACAGAGGGAAGCATTTTACCATTGTCACTTAGTGTTATTACTTGGCACAGTAGGGAGACAGGAACCCAGCGATTTGCTACAAAGACTGCAATCTTGTGAAGAATGTACTGTAGTGTCTATACATAAAATGTGGGGTTATTGATCACATTGATAAAATAAATGTTATCTTTTCTGTGATTTAGCGTATTCTTCTTGTTGTGTTTTTGCAAATGCATAACTAGGGAAGTAGAGTTGGTTTTAAACTAAATAAAGGGGCAAGGGCTCAACTTTGAGAAGTTATGGTGAATTCAAGAGAGGAAAGTGCAACAGATGAAGGATCTAATATGGGAAATGGTAAACAGATATTGACAGGAAGGGACAGAGAGATCACCAAGCAAATCAGCAGATAAGACTAGAGACTACAAAAATAATAAAAGGCCAAAACTTAAGGCATTATATCTAAATGAACATAGCATTCAAAACAAAATAGATGAACTCTTACAACAAATTGAGACAAATAAGTACAAGCCAATGATCATAACTGAGACGAGGCTGTATGATGACCAAAACTGAGAATTGAATATTGAAGGGTATGTGACATTGAAGGAGGATGGGAAGCTAGGATGTGATGGAGGATTAGTTCTGTTAATTAAAGATAACATTAGCATAATTGAGAGGGTGACCTAACTTAGGGAAACCAAGATTCAGAAGTACTCTCAGAAAACATAAGGAATGATAAGGGCAAGAGATCACTTGTAGCAGAAGTATACAGGATCTCTAACAGTAACCACATGGTATCAATGCAGCAATTAGAGCTTGTCAAAAGGGTACAGCAATTATCATAGACAATGTTAACTTACATATGGACTGGAAAATCAAGAGGAAAAATATAGTAGATGAGAAATACATTGAATGTTTCCAGGATAATTTTTTTGACTGGCATGTTATGGCACCAAGCATACAACAAGGCATACAAGACCTGTTTTTGACCAATGAGATATGATTAATTATTGACTTCATAGTGAAACCATCTTGGATAGCAGCAACCATATTATGTTGAATGTTTGCATTCCGTTTAAGGGAGAGAAGTGTAGGTCCAGAATTATTGTTTTGAATTTAAGCAAAGACAATTCTGAAGGCACGAAAGCAAAGTTAGCAAACGTTAACTGGCAATTTGGATTAAGCAATTGGTTAATAGAGATTCTGTGGTAAACATTTAAGGTGGTGTCCCAGAAATAACCAAACAGATACATTCCAAGAAATAAGAAAAATGCTAAGGGAGTAAGCCTGCCATCCATGGTTAACTAATGAAGTCAAAGATTGTATGAAACTCAAAGAAAAAAACATGATTTTTGCAAAAATAGATGGCAGATCAGAAGAATGGACAGAATATTTTTTAAAAATTCAAAGAGTTACCAGAAAATTAATAAGGATGGAAAAATTAGAGTACAAGAGAAATTTAGGCAAAAATATAAAAACAGATAGCAAAAATTTCTTTAGATATTTAATAAAGAACTAACAAAGTAAGCATTGGTCCTACAGTAAATGAGTCTGGTAATGGAAGATAAAGAAATGGCAGATGAATTAAACAGATATTTTGCATTGGTCTTCACTAAAAAGGATGCAAGTAGCATCCCAGAAATAGCTGTAAATCAAGAACTGAAAGGGAGGGAGGAACTTAAGAAAATTACCATTACCAGGGAAGTAGTACTGAGTGAATTGTTGGGACCGCAAATGACTAACTCCTCAGATCTTGATCCATTTCATCCTAGAGTCAAATTCATCTTCTGACTCACAGAAGGTTAGTTTGTAGGTACAGCAAGTAGTCAGAAAACTGATAAGAATGTAAGGAGGTTATGTTTTGGTAATACACGACATTGGTAAGACTGTGGCTGTACTGGTCAAACACTTAAAGATACGTCAATACTTTGGATGCAGTTCAGTGAAAGTTTATTAGACTAATACCTGGAATGGCCTGAGAAGAAAAGGCTAGACAGGCCAGGTCTTTATCCTATGGAGTTTAGAAAAGTCAGAGGAGACTTAAACATATAAAATTGTGAGGGGACTTGACCAGGTGAATGTTAAAATGATATCTCCTATTGTGGGAGAATCTAGAACTAAAGGTCAGATCTAGAGTTTAAAAATAAGGGGTCCCTTACTGAAGAAAGAAATGAGAAAATATTTGTTCTCTCAGAGACTTAAGAAGCTTTGGAATTCCTGTTCTCAAAAAGCAGTGGTAGATATATACTTGATTACCAAGAGGATGAAAGATTATTAAGGGATATTCAGGAATGTAATGTTAAGATTAAAATCAGGTCAGCCATGATATTGAATGGCGGAGCTGATGCGAATGGCCGAGTAGCCTGCTTTTGTAGCTTGTGTATATTCATATGCTCATAGTATCAGTTGCTTATTAGGCAATAACTAGTTGGTGTTGTTTTTAGTCTGTTGGTTACAGTAAAAGTCATAATACTCAAAATTGTATTGTATCATTCCTTTTAGTTAATAATTGGGAATTCAAATTTCTTTCTCAAAGTCATTGGTTTCTACTGTAATAGTAACAACTGACTGATTCCTGACTGGGACAGAGTTTGTATCATTTGAAAGCTGAGTGTTTTTTTCAGATATCACGTAGCCCAAATAATTTCCTGGATTGATTTCAAACACCTAAAAGGCCAGAGGGGAATTTTCTATGGCATTTTTTCCCTTACATTCCTGGGCATTTTCTTTGTAATGTTGCTCTCCGTAGGATTACATAACGACGGGGATGGCTGGGAAGCATTTCATCATGATGATTCAGCAGTCATGGCATGATGTAGATTTGATGAACCAGCCTGTCTCTTCCTGTCAATCAAATCTCTAGGTTCATTAAGAAATTGTTTAAGGTCCAACTGATTATTTGATTTTTCATCAGATTCAAAGATAGCATTCTGATATTGCAGGACTACAGACATTTAAAATTAGTTGCACTGAAAGCTACAAAAAGAATTCTGAATTCTGGGTAGTAAACAATAGCTTAAATGGTAATTCAAGAGGAAGTAGAATACTTGTGCATATTATGAGAAAGACTAATTAAATAAAAGATGTAGGCAGGCAGCATCGTATAAGTGTGCTAACAGGAACCCTGATTGCCTTATCATTAAAGTAAATGATGCATATTATCCATGGTCACTTGCCACTACCAACCACCATGAAGCTTTCAGCAAAGAGAAGATGTCAAGTGGAATGAACGTCTGAAAACTGACAGAGCCTTGCTTCCAAGCATCATTAGCAGCCTGAAGCCAATTACATAGACACAGGGAGGTGCAAGCTGTTGCCACAGTATGTGCCGTCTGGCCCATTTTATATCCAACAGAATTTGCTAATCGTACTTTTTGATGTGAAGTGACATTTTAATTATTTATTATCAAATACTATTAATTTTCTGTATCTAACTTTTACTAAATGATGTTCCAATAGTATTGCTCAAATTTAAAACTAATGTGCCAATAATTTTCAACCAGTGTAAAGAACACTTACTGCAGGGCTGTGCAATGGCGTGGAATCACCCTGCAGTTTATTTAATTACTGATTCCCAAACAGCGTTGCTTTTGATTCTGCTGTGGGGAACAGGCCACAGCAAACAGGCTTTACTTGCAGACAGAGGTTGAAGCTTGTTTTGTTCTGGAATTCTATGATTTCTTATTGTGAAACTAAAGTCCAAAATTAAAGGGCATGGAAGGTGGTGATCAGGATCTAATATTTATCAAATTCAATTTTAGACCCTGAAGGCTGAAGGGTCCCCAGTGGAAGGTAAGATGCAAGGATCAGCACAAGCTAGAAAAACATCTCATCTTCTGCTTGCAGACCCGACAGCCTTCAGGACTCAATATCGAGTTCAATAATTTAAGAGCCTGATCTCTTCCTTCTATGTTGTTTATCCATCCCTACACCCAGCCCCTGTTGTGTCATGGCTGTTTTCAGCACAGCCAACCCATTTTCATCTACTTCTGGTCCCCATTACCAGCTTTGTTCCTTCCCTGGCTTTCCATCATCCATCCTTTTGTCTGCCTAACTATTTTTCTCTCTTCAGACTCAGTCTCCATCTATTTGCCTGCTCTTACCCCCAGTCATCACTATAAATACCACTTTTTCCTCGCTACTATCAGTTCTGGACTGGAAATGTTAACTTTGATTTCCCACCACAGAATTTGTGGAACTCACTGCCCCAGAATGCAGCGGAGACAGAATCAATCAACAAATTCAAGAAAGAAATAGATAAGTTTCTGATGAAAAATGGGATAAAGGGCCGCAGGCAGGAAAATGAAGTTGAGAATAGGATAAGATCAGCCATGTTCATGTTAAATGGCAGAGCAGGCTTGAAAAACTGAATTGCCTACTCCCACTGCTTTGTTTCTATGCTGCTAGACTTGCTGAATTTCTTCAGCAACTTCTGTTTTTGTTTCAGATTTCCAGCATCCACAATTCTTTGTTCTATTCCACTGCATGTGAAATGATTTGGGATATTTCTGAGAAACATAATAAAGCCTAGTTCAATTGCAAATGTTTTCATTGAGATTTGAACCACTAATTGGAGAGGTATTAAATTTAACTATCTGTTTGTACTAAACATTGAATATCAATGAATGAATGAAGTACTTACAGTAATGATTCCACAGACATGGGTTTGATAAAAATAGCAATGGGATAAAGTTGAGCAATTTGTAACCGTTTTATAGCATTTCCTGAAACATCAAGTATGCAATGCTTGCCCTAAAGGAAATAAAAAAAACATTGTCATACTTAGCACAGCAAAATCTTCTCTATTGACAAGAAATGGTGAGAAATGATTAGCATGCACAATAATTTGCATTCAAGTATTAAAAAATGATTTTAAGAATCCTTAATAATTTATTTCTAGTAGCTATTTGATGCTTTTAATTGTGAATATACTATCACTTTAAGAGGTGTATTTTATCCTTGAAGGATGGTTTTAAGACAGAGGTTTGAATTCAATAAACTGTTTGTGAGGCCATTTTTATAAAGTTGGAACAATTGAAGCAACTTGAATGGGTGGGGCCAAGAGCCCACAGAGCCAGGAATTTTACTTTTACTTTTTAGTCGCAGGGGTCTTGAAGTTGAGTTTGAAAGCTGCAGTACATCTCCCCTGCACTTTCTCTCTCTCTTGATGTTTGTCCTTCTGGACTGGAGAACTGCAAGTGAGACAATCTATTTTACTGAATTTAAGTTTACCAAAGTTTATGGGATGTTATTATGTTGGAACAGCTACTGTTTAGTACTTAAATATTTTATTATTCTGTTAACTTTTCTAATAGAGCTGTTATTCCAATTTCTTTTTTCTTTTGTTATATTTTACTTTTTGCATATAAACAAAGTGTATTTTATTCAAGACTGATAGTTTGACCAATCAAAATGCATCTGGGATGCAATGTCTGGCCCTTGACTTCCAAATAAGAAAAAGGTTAGTGTCTAGGTTATCTTCTTAATGTACTTTGAAGGGGTTTGATCTGGTCCATAACATAATTCAAAGACCACTGCTATTTGGAATATAGATTTTACTATATTATTATAAAATATAACATTGTTACACTGTAAAATATTGTTACACTGTTATAAAAGTGTAAGTGGGACATCAGTTTTTAGTAACTGCACATGCTCAATCAATCATGGAATTAAGGAAGATGCAGTAAAGTTTACAAGCCAAACGTGTTATGACACTCACTACTATTTTTAGCCTCAAGGTCTCACTGGCAGAGTATGGCATTCCCACAGACATTAGGAATCACTGGCCCAAGACCATCCAAAATGGAGGAGAAGCATCCAAGAAGGCATCAAGCACCTCGAGACTTGCCATTGGGACAAAACGGAAGTGAGGCAAAAACAGCAAAAGGAGCTCACTGCCACACCAATGCACCCCCCCTCCCCCCCACTACCCTGTTCCAAGACCACCACCTGCCCAAATGTAATAAAACCTGTGGTAGCTGCATTGGCCTATACAGCCACATATGGACTCACCCTGAGAGTGGAAGAGAATCAGCCTCGTCTGTGAGGGATCACCTCTGATTATTTCTAGCACAATTTTCAAGTCACCCTTTATATCTAGTATAGCTGTCAGAAAAGCTTGGAGTTTTTCCATTCCTGTGTAAGTTAACTCTTAAAGCTATGATTCATTTGCTAAATAACCTTTCTGACATACTGAAAATTAACTTTTAAAAATGTAACTTCTCATTCCATCAAATTTAGATTTCTGTTGATTTTTTTAAAAGCTTAACTTTTTCATTATCTCTTATATGTTTCCTTCAATGCAGTATTTGTTATTTCTCTTCATTTTGATTCTGAACCTGAATTGAAACTAAATTAAATTCTCTAGTTGTGACTTCATGGTTCAGTGTCTGTGCTGCTCATTAATGATCCTTTAATTTGACGGAATAAAGAGATAAACTTGTTGTTCTGTCCAAACAGGGCACACATCTCTTCCAGAAGGAGATGCACTGGAATAACTCTCTAATTACAGTAGGTCCAAGTGCAAAATCAATGCATTGGCTTTAACTTCTCACAGAGTAAAATATTGTGCAATGGCATTGTTGCTGAATCACAACTATATGTTCAGCACAGAGAAAATAAATCACTGTAAATTACCATGGGTGGCATGGTGGCTCAGTGGTTAGCACTGCTGCCTCACAGCACCAGGGATCTGGGTTCGAATCCCCTCTCTGCTGACTGTCTGTGTGGAGTTTGTACATGCTCCCCATGTCTGCGTGGGTTTCCTCTCACACTCCAAATCTGTGCAGATCAGGTGAATTGGCCATGATAAATTGCTCATACTGTTAGGTGCATTAGTCAGGGGCAAATAGAGAGTAAAGGAATGGGTCTGGGTGGGTTACTCTTCGGAGGGTCGATATGGACTTGTTGGGCCAAAGGGCCTGTTTCCATGCTGTAGGGAATCTAATCTTCCAGTCAAGTTTCATCACACATTTAATAACTATGTGAATTGTCATTTCTGCTATAGTGACTTACTCTGAACAATATTTGGAATTTCAGCAAAAACTAAATGTCAGCTCTAAAGCTGTGTGAGAAATGTAATTTTCATCAATTTCCTATCTGTCTCTCATACATAAATGTAAACATAAATTACTTTGGAAATGACTGGCCCATTTGACATAATGAAGGCAATACCTAAGGTGTCACAGTGTTTTAATCACTTACTGTAAAAAATGCTGAATTGTTATTCTTGTGCATTTTGCTAAATTATTTAGCTAATTGTTATGTAAGCCTGCTTATTTAATGTTTAACTTTAAATTTAAATTGTGTTGAATTAAGTATCTTTTACATCTATATTAGCAAGCATTGTTATTTATGCTGTAATTATTTGTTCATTCAAAATGGATTTAAGTAACAATCAGATAAATACAACTTTTACTGTGTTAAACTTGCAAAAAGTATCAATGTTTGATTTTTAAAAGGTCTATTTTATCAGGTTTGGATTACAAATATTTTAATAATTTGAAAAAAAAACATTGTTTAGAATGTTTTAAGAATGATAGCAAAATTTTCCTCAATAATTATTTATTAACCTGATTCGTTCATTACATTGTCAGATTTTGGGCCAGAATACTATGATTGTACTGTTTCGGCATGCATATTACATAACATTCACTGTTCAAAATTAGTGATTTGTATAAATGACACAAATAAATGTATTTGATATTGCTGAGAAAAGACACATCATATCATAGCTTTTTGTCTCGTACTTACCAGGACAGTTCGTCAGAATATCAGTTCAAGGGGAAATAAATTGGCTGAGGAGAGGGTTGATTGGCAAATGAAACAGTCAAATGAGTTCTCTTTCCTCAAAGTCCTCTCTGAAGAAACAACTAGGAGATAATCTACTACTGTTACTGCAAATTTGCCTTTACAGGTTAGTAAATAAATTGAAATTCCTGCTGTTCCATGTACTGTAAGACTGCTCTTTATTATGAACCAATAGGGCCTCAGCTATGAATTCACCCAGCAAACTTGATACTGAACTAGGACAAAGCAAAGCTATGTTGCAATCTAATGGCACTGCATCAGATCATTTTGTGCTTATCATGCAAACTCATGAGGCCCTGAGGTGGACACTGTTGATGGAAAAAATACTCAGTTACCTCAGATTATCCTGGATGGGTAAGATATATTAAAAGTTTGAGCAACAGATGAAGTGAGAGATTTCATGCTGCTACTCTACAGTAGCAACATGAGTGGTGTTCACCACAACAAGGTGCTGGTGTCAAGCCAAAATGATGTTTTACCTATTACACAAATATATAATGTGGTATATGAATTTCAATGCTTGTATGATGCCAGGTTTAAAGCCTGTACATCCCAAAGACTGGCAGATTGTATCAATCAGCATGCCTTTTTGGCTTTTGCAGCAAGCAAAGTACTTATTGTAGCAACCAGCCTGTGTTTGCAAAACATGCAACATAATGTCTAACATAATTGCTGGATAATCCTGAAGAATTATGCTGACAACCAATTTAGTATTGTCAACTGGGCTCAGTGAGGTGCACTTGTAAATACTGGAAGCTAATAATATTAATACACAATGTCCTATGTTTTGCAACAAAATATGTGACAACCATTCACTGGTTCATCTCTTAGGGCAATCCCTGAACAATCATATACAACTTGCCTGGTTTAAAATTTAAATGAAGTTTGTTGGTTAGCTGTCAATCATTATTAATTGAGTTCTGAAGAAGTCTCATAGTGGAGTCAAAACCTTAACTCTGTTCTCTCACCATAGATGCTACCAAACTTGCTGAATTTCTGGCTCGTGCTTTCTGTTTTTATTTCAGATATCCAGCATCCGCAATGTTTTTCTTTTATCATTACTCAGTGCATTCTCCATAGCAGCACCTCAAAGAATCAGAATCCAATTGCCAACTAATTAGCACTTTATCTCATGCAGTGCAAATGTTGGTTTTCACCTTGAATTGGTATTCTTGTAAATTGCCCTGATGAGTACAAGATAAAAAATTATGACAAGAGTGTCTATTTTTGGTAATACTCAAATTCTGTACTACAAATTGTCTATTGATGACTATATCCATTCTGCTTCTAGAAAATCCTGTGAATAAGATTAGAAGAAACTCTGCATCCAAAGCAAGGCACATTTGACCTGGGAGCACTTGATGATAATAATAATGCAAACAAAACTAATTTTCATTCTATCATCGTAACTAGCAATCCAACATTAGCCCAAATTATTTTTGACTACCTCAGAATTTTGGTAAAGCAACAAAAAAATGTAAGAACATACCCGTTCTGCTACATATTTTACAGATTGGACACTAGTTCCATATAGATTATCATTGTATTGTCCTGCTTCAATAAATTTGTGCTCCTGGATGTCCTTCTCCATCTGATCTCTACAGGTAACAAAGTGATAGTCTCGTCCATCCATTTCATAATCGCGTTTTGGTCTTGTGGTATCTTTTTAAAAGAGTGTAAAGAATCTAAGTTAGTACTTTACAGTAGCAAGTAATTACTTGAAAACTTAACAGTATAAGCACCAATATCAACAGCTATATTTTTGTCCAGTACAAAAAAAATTAAACAAAATGTCTACAGCATTAGATAAAACAGCATTTTGGTCTATGCTTTACTGTATTTAAAATCCACTTTAAATATGTAAATACTGTGTTCTATATTGACAGCATTTCAAAACTACCATCAGAACAATTTTTTTTAGACAACCTGAGTAAAGATATATTATACCAAAACTTAAAAATAGCCTTTTAGGTCGCATAATTTTTGCCACAAGAAAAAGCATTACAAAACACAGCAGTTTTGTTTTAATGTGCACAAGGGTGGTTATTTCCTGGCATGCATTGATTAGCAGTAAATTACACCTTAGAAAATGTTAATCTATTTAATGAAACAGTATTTATGTACAATAGAACTCTGTTAATGGGAACACCTCCTGGTTAAGCAATATGATTCCTTCATTCGGATACTTCTATTTAACAATCACTATGAAAGGATGTTCACTAAATGTTTAGGCTAAGATGAATTCCAATTCTAAATGATCTAAAGCCATTTTGCCATCTCTAAAACCAGCCAGTGATTACGGTCAGTGAAATCCATTTAAATAACCCCTTAAAACCAGATTTTTAGGTATTGCTACCTATTTTCTAGTCAAAAGGTCAGATGGATGCAACACAGATGAAATAACCTACATGATGATCTTCTTTCCTAAAAGTGCAATTTGCATCTTTTCCACCAGTGAAGCTGAGAATAACATCCTATTGTATGATGAATAAAGGGGTTGAAAACAAATTGCATAAAAATAGCACAGTGTACTAGCTGCTTACTGCAGAATCTTAAACACATTTTGGCCACCAACTGATTACATTTGCTGAACAATCTGCTGTAAAATTATGTTCATGTAGCAACAACCTTTATCTAGGTCCTTATTGAAATTCTGCATTCTGCAAACATAAAACATGTTTGGACATTAAGTTTCTGATTGTAGCCAGGATAGACAGGATCTCCATTGTGGTGGAAATACCCAAAGAAATCCAAATCCCAAGTCCTGTTTCTGGCAGGGTTGGAAGGGTGGGATGGCTCTAGACCGTGCACTGTTTATAGAGGTAGTTGGTCATTTACGAAAATAGCTGGTTCCACTGAAATGGGATGTTGGAGTCTGTGATGTCTGGAACCTGAATTGTGGAGATTACATAAGGATGTCTGTTCTAACTATATTTATTTTGGCTGACCAGGCTATCAGCTTGGAGAAGTAAGGCAGCTTGCAGATATGGTCCTGGAATACCTTGGCAGTGGCGGTTAGGGATCCTGTGGGTGGAGACAGCTGGTATCTTTGGGAGGTGGGGTCAGGGATCTTTTGGGAAGAGAATCAAGGGATCTTTGAGACTATGAACACTGGAGAAGACTGTGCATAATTGGCACAAACTTTTGAAACTGTCAACATTTAATGATTTGTCAAGAATTGTTAACAAGTGTCAAGAAGTGCTGACTTGTCAGGATGTGCATACATGCTTCAAAATGAATATTTATGAATGAAAGTGCAGTCAGCTATATCGAAATTTAACTTATAGAACGTATTTTCTCTCCAATAGTGTATGGGTAGTTGTGGATATTTTTATTCATGCAGTGGATGTGGGCATCACTGGCTAGGCCAGTATTTATTGCTCATCTGTAATTACCCTTGAAAAGCTAGTGGTGAGCTGCCAAATTGAACTGTTGAAGTCCATGAGGTGAGGGAACATGTACAGTGTTGTTGGGGAGGAAGCTCCAGAATTTTGACCCAGTGATAGTGAAGGAAAGATGATATAGTTCCGTGTCAGCGTAATTGTGACTAGGGGAGGAATTTGCAGGTTTCTATTTGTCTGTTGCCCTGTCTTCTGGATGGTAATGGTGGAAGGCTTGGAAGGTGTTAAGGAACCTTTTGAGTTGTTGCATTGCAACCAGCTCCTACTGCTGCCATTGCATGTCAGTAGTGGACAGAGTGAATGTTTAAAGTGTTTGATGAGTATCAAACAAGCCAGCTACTTTGCCCTTTATGGTGTTAAGCTTTTTTTTTGCTGGAGCTGAACTCAACCGATATACTCAATAATTGGTTCAGTTGGTGAAAGGGTGGTAGCTCAACTTAGGAACTAAGTTGACTTGGATATGAAGGGCTATGGGGGATAGTTAAGGGTTGATGGGGAATCAGAACCTAGTTGCATGAAGGAGAGTGAGGGGTATGTGAGCAGCGAAAGCTGGTGAAATGTTTTTTTTTTCACCTTTTAGAGATCTAAGTTACATTTTGTTGTTCCTAGGGCACATTTGGTAGAGGTAACATGACCCTTGGTGCAGGTAACATAATCTTTGGGGTTATGAAAAAGCATGATTGTGTGAAAAAATATGCACAAATTTATCAAGTGACAAAGTTATCAAGAAACTGTTAAAACAATGCTTGGTCATATAAAACCATTAAAGGATTTGTGCTGTATGATTGTTAACCAAAACCATCATTTGCATAACCGGACATTGATCAGTTGGCAAGGTTACGACATGGGGAGTGAGGGGATGTCAGCAGAATGGATGCTTTCTATTTTAATCATCATTTTTCACTTTTGAGTACACTGTTGGAGACACCACATCTTTTCCACCTAACCTGTTTCAAAAGTATTTTAGGCTCCTTCTGCCTTGCCTGGCCTGACTCCCAATCAATTCACCATCATGGGCTGAAAATCCAAAGCATGGGCATTTATTTTTAAAAGCTCAGATCGTGAAACCAGGATTTCTCTTGATCTCTGCACCCTAACCTGGGAATGAAAATTGATGCACAAGTGTCAGGGTTATTTACAGCTGGGAAGGGCAAAAGGTAAAAAGGAACTTGACAGTGCTTCCTGATTACTCCTTTTCAGCTATCAGATGATTTTTCAAATTGCATACACAGCGTCACTGTTATTTACTTTCTCAGTCATAGGTTAACATTATGACAAATAGAAAACAAGAGCTGATTGAAGTGATATCTTATTATCTTATTGTCGTGACCAGAGAGTTTGAGTTATAAGGAAAGTCTGGATAAGCTAGGACTTTTCACATTGGAGGTTGAGGGGTGACCTTATAGAAATCATGAGGGGTAGGGAGAGGTAAACAGCAAAGGGATTTTCCTCAGGGTTTGGGAGCTCAAAACTGGACAGCATATTTTAAAGGTGAGAGAAGATAGATTTCAATGGGACCTGAAGGCCAACTTTTTCACACAGGAGGCAGTTTGTATATGGAATGGACTGCCAGGGAAAGTGGTGGATGCAGGTACAATTATAACATTTAAAAGACATTTGGACAGGTACATGAATAGAAAAGGTTTAGAGAGAGTAGGGCTAAATGCAGGCAAATGTGACTAGTTTAGTTTGGGAAGCTTGGTTAGCAAGGACAAGTTGGACCGAAGGGTCTGTTTCCATGCTGTATGACTCTACAACTCCAAGCTCCAAATTCAATTAAATACTTCAATACTTTGAAGAATATTAATTGGTAGAAGTGGAGGAGATGCGGTGGAGTGCATCGTCGATCACGTCTGGGGGGAAGCTGCGGTCCTTGAAGAAGGAGGCCATCTGGGCTGTATGGTATTGCAACTGGTCCTCCTGGGAGCAGATGCGGTGGAGACAAAGGAATTGGGAATATGGGATGGCATTTTTACAGGGGGCAGGGTGGGAGGAGGTGTAGTCTAGATAGCTGTGGGAGTCAGTCGGTTTATAGTAAATGTCCGTGTTGATTCGGTTGCCCGAGACAGAAATGGAAAGGTCTAGGAAGGGGAGGGAAGAGTCTGAGACGGTCCAGGTGAATTTGAGGTCGGGGTGGAAGGTGTTGGTAAAGTGGATGAACTGTTCAACCTCCTCGTGGGAGCACGAGGCAGCGCCGATACAGTCATCGATGTAGCAGAGGAAAAGGTAGGGGGTGGTGCCAGTGTAGTTGCGGAAGATGGACTGTTCCACATATCATACGAAGAGGCAGGCATAGCTGTGGCTCATGTGGGTGCCCATGGCAACTCCTTTGGTTTGGAGGAAGTGGGAGGATTGGAAAGAGAAGTTGTTCAGGGTGAGGACCAGTTCTCACCCTGGTCCTCACCCTGAACTTTGACTGACTGAACTGGTCCTCACCCAGAACTTCGACTGACTGAACTGGTTGTGAGTTTTGGTTGCTGTTTTGACAATAATTCAAATTTAACCAACTAATTTAAGCTATGCCTAGGATACTAAAACCCAAATGAGTTTGAATTTATTGTATTGACAACATCGAACCAATGGGAGGGAACAATGATGGAGGTATAAAAAAAAGTGGGCATTTTGAAAACTTGTCGGAGCAAATGTTGTAGAGCCAGAGAGCAAAGGCCACCCAGAGAAATAAGTGCCTTGCTCTCAAAGAAATTGCAGAAGGCACTAAAAATTGAAAGGTTTCTTTTCCTGTAAAAATACTTGCAGCAACGAGAAAGATGACGACCCAGGGAGAAGAAAGCAGAACTGGAGGTCTGCAAAGAAGACAGCATAAGACACTGTGTGGATTTGAGATTAAGTTAATGTAATGTTTAATAATTATATTATTGGAAAAGCACCTTAACAGAATTATGTTCAGTAAAGGGATAGAGATTAGTTAGGGGAAAGTGTGTTGGGTTTGTTAATAGTTTTGTTTAGTGTTCACTATTAGAATTAGGAAAATAAATTGTTAGTTTTCTTTAAATAGCGGAAATTAGGATTTCTCTTCCACTCACATTTCTGGCAAATTACAAGGCGAGTAAGCTTTTCAAAGTGTTTGGCTTTAAATAGCAGAAGGTTTTGACTTCCACATCTTAACAATTGAAAGAGATGTCTCTGTTTGATGGCAACAAATACGGAGGTAGAGTAATTCATATTTTTAAAACATGAAGTGGAAATCAAGTGAAATGTTTCAATGCTGAACCAGACAGCAATTAAATTCTGGAATACTGATGAACTATTGGTAGCAAACCTAAATCTATGGCTTGACTGTTAAGGTAGGGGGTGGGGTGGGGACAAAGAAAGAGAGAGTGATGGATTTCCTCCTCCATTCGTCGTCTACTTATCAGATAATAGCTGGAACAGTATCATTAACTTGAGATAACCTATCTGAAAACCCAGTAGACTAAGTTATTCTGTATTCTGTGCTCTTTTGTTTGTGTTTCATTCGGTAGTCTATAAATAAATTCTGTTTTGTTTAAAACCGAGGGGTTTTGACAAACTGCATAACAAATAATAGATGACCAACAGCTTCATCACAGAAAAATCCATAGAAATTGTGATGTGCATTGAGGTCGTTACTGCTGCATTTTTACACACAAAAAAAACTGGACACTGTATTAAATATTTGCAAAACTAGCCAACAAATAAATATATTCATACTTCAAAGTCAATACAAATAATGACAGAAATATTTGCAAACAAAGCATTCATCAAGACAAATTCATTCATGAATTAAAAACTGTCAAGTATCTACTGTTTTTAACTTTAACCAGATGGAAAAGAAAGCTGCAAAAGCTAGCAGTTCCCACGTTGCATGTTGGATCTTAATGACATCATCAGGACCCGAATGAATTTTTAACAGTTGGTGTGAACTGAGACTGCTGTCAAATGACATCAGGCCAAGGAACTGATGTCAGAACAATGCCTCACTGAAAGCTTGAGCATTTTCTACACCCAGAGCCTTCACTTTCCTGAAAGTGAGTGCTGAGTAAGTGTTATGGACCAGGTCAGATTTCCTCAAAACATTTCAAAACCTAACCTTTAAGCAGGTGTAATGTGGATATTCCAGGAGTAATGCGGTTGGTCAAAACCCCTCGGTTTTAAACAAAACAGAATTTATTTACAGACTACCGAATGAAACACAAACAAAAGAGAACAGAATACAGAATAATTTAACCTATCTGAAAACCCAACAGACTATCCCAAGTTAATGATGCTGTTCCACATTTCTGCAACAATCCCCTTAAATACTCCTTGGCAAAAAAGGTAAAATCAAACACAGGGTCTTACAGGAGAGAGAGAGATGACAGAGAAATTCAGCATGGAACACCTTCTTCCATGTAGCTATTTCTTTGACCAACAGTGTCAAAAAACTGACTGCTTGCTAAAACCATGCCAAACCAGAGAAAAGCTGAGCTGGGTGAACTGGCCACTCCCCTTTCATTGTACAAGTGTTTTCTTCAAACTTGCAAGTGTTTTTCCAGAGACAGTATCTGTTAGCTATAATCAAATTGGCCCTAAAACCCATCCAAGCTAGACATCCCAGAACCTGTATCTTTACGAATGCTCTGAAAAAAAAAAGGACAATATAACTTTGTTAAAGAAACAGCATTGTCACATAAGGCAGTCAGTTAAGCCGAACTTTTCAACCTTCTAATGCTGGTGAATCCTGTGATTTTCCATGTTAACATCTCACCTATTTCAGACAATTATTTGGTGAGACTTAAATTAGACTGCTTGGCTTAGACCACAGACAAATGAGGGAGCTGGATGATCATTTGTTGATGTGATGTAGCCTGCTGTCCTGTAAGGATACTGGGTGATTTGACATGGCGAGAAAGAATCATCAGAACAAGCTCTAATGCTCATGGTGGATTAAAAAAAAGACTTGACAAAACTGAGGAAACACCCTAGGGATAGTCACTCAAAGTCATTAATCAACAAAATGAGGATAAAGGAGGAACCTAATGAAAAATGGGACCAACTGTGGACTATTTGCTCTGTAACCCTTGAACAGTGGGATACATGTTAAATATAAAAGGTGAACATCACACTGAACATCTTGATCAGAATCAAGATTAGAGTGTTGCTGGAAAAGCACAGCAGGTGAGGGTGAGGGTGATAGGACAGAGAGGAGGATGGAGCAAAAAGGTGGGAAGGAAAATTGACAGATGGGACAGGTCATGAGGGTGGTGCTGAGCTGGAAGGTTGGAACTGGGGTAAAGTGGGGAGAGGGGAAATGAGGAAACCGAGGAAGTCCACATTGATGCCATGGGGTTGAAGGGCCCCCAGGCGGAAGATGAGGTGTTCTTTCTCCAGGCGTTGCATGGTAAGGGAGTGGTGATGGAGGAGGCCCAGGAGCTGCATGTCCTCGGTGGAGTGGGAGGGGAAGTTGAAATGGTCAGCCATGGGGTGGTAGGGTTGGCTGGTGTGGGTGTACCAGAGATGTTCTCTGAAGCACTCTGCGAGTTGGCATCCCGCTCCCCAATGTAAAGGGGACCGCATAGGAAGTGACGGATACAACAAATGACACGTTCGGAAGGGCAGGTGAAACTTTGGTGGTTGTGGAAGGCTCCTTTGGGGTCTTGGATGGAGGTGAGGGGGAAGGTGTGGCTGCAGGTTTTGCAATTCCTGCAGTGGAAGGGGATAGTGCCGGAAGGGGAGGGTGGATTGTTCCCAATTCCTCCACCGCATCTGCTCCTAGGAGGACCAGTTTCACCACAGAACACACCAGATGGCCTCCTTCTCTAAAGACAGCAATTTCCCCTCCAACGTGGTTGATGGTGCCCTCCAACGCATCCCATCCACGCTCTGCACCTCTGCCCTCGAATCCCACCCCTCCAACCGCAACAAGGACAAGGTCCTCACCTTCCACACCACCAACCTCCGCATACATCATATCATCCTCCACCATTCACCTCCACCTCCCTCCACCTATTGCACTGTCAGCTACCTTCCCCCAGCCCCAACCCCCTCCCATTTATCTCTCCACCCCCGAGACTCCCATTCGTGATGAAGGGCTTTTGCCCGAAACATCAATTTTCCTGCTCCTCAGATGCTGCCTGGCCTGCTGTGCTTTTCCAGCACTACTTTAATCTTGACCCTTGGCTATTCACTCTATCCATGCCCCTCATGAGAGTATAAGCTTCTGTAAAGTCACCCTCAGCCTCTGACACTCTAGGGGAAAATAGCCCCAGCCTATTCAGCCTCTCCCTTTAGCTCAAATCTTCCAACCCTGGCTACATCCTTGTAAATCATTTCTGAATACTTTCAAGTTTCATAACATCTTCCTTAGAGCAGGGTGACCATAACTGAACGCAATATTCCAAATGTGGCCTAACAAATGTCCTGTACAGCTGAAACATGATCTTCCATCTCCTATACTCAATGCACTGACCAATAAAGGCAAGCATACCAAGCATCTTCTTCACTACCCTGTCTACCTGCGACTCTGCCTTCACACCAAGGTCTCTTTATTCAGCAACACTCCCCAGGAGTATTCTTACCATTAAGTGTAGAAGTCCTGCCATGATTTGCCTTTCCAAAATGCAGTACCTCACATTTACCTAAATTAAAATCTATCTGCTACTCCTGCCTGGGCCCCTTTGCCATCTGATCAAGGTCTTGTTGTACTCTAGGGCAATCTTCTTCGCTGTCGACTATACCGCCAATTTTGGTGTCATCTGCAAACTTGCTAACCATACCTCCTATAATCACATCCAAACCATTTAAATAAACGATGAGATGCAGTGGACCCAACACCAATTCTTGACAGGCCTCCAGTCTAAAAATCAGCTCTTCACCACTACCCTCTGTCTCCTACCTTCAAGCCAGTTCTGCATCCAAATGGCTAGTTCTATATTCCATGTGATCTAACCTTGCTAACCAGTATATCACGCGGAACCTTGTTGAATGTCTTACTGAAGTCCATACAGATCACGTTCACTGCTCTGCCTTCACTAATCTTCTTCATCACTTCTTCAAAAAACTCATTCAAATTAGTGAGACATGATTTCCCATGAAAAAAGCCATGTTGACTATCCCTTTCCAACAGGAGTGGGGACAGCCAGTGGACTGGAGGTCTGAGCAGAGTCGGGTTGGCCAGCGAGCTGGAGGCTCAATTGGAGCAGGGATGGCCAGTGGCCTGGAGGCCCGAGTGGAATAGGGACTGCCAGTGGGCTGGACCCTCGAACAGAGTGAGTCAGTTGTTGGACTGGGGACTGGTATGAAGCGGTCAATGGCTTGCAAGCACGGTCAGGCCATGTGTGGAAGCCCTCGCACTGATCTCCTGAAAGTCCTTTATAGAAGGATTGTAATGCCTATCTTTTTAACCTTAATTTTCATTTTTCTAACTTACACTATGACTGACTGTATGTAATGTAACTTTATCCTTTTTTCCTTTATTTCTCTATTTTGTATCTAAGATCTGTAGCTAGGTACTTTGTACCTAAGATGGCACTATGTTGGGTAATATTGTAAACTTGCACTGTACTCCTGTACTTCTGTATATGCAACAATAAAGGATATTCTAATTCTACTCTACTGTTATTTACCTCACAACTCAAACTGGACCAACTAAACTCATGAGTGTGTATACTTCAACACTGTGCTCCACTACCAAGGTGAAAGCCAGCAAGGAATTTAACACTGCTATCAGCAGAATCCCTAAGCTAGAACATCATTATCCACTGGGAAATTTTAACACAACCGTGAGCATAAATCTAGAGGCATGGCTCTCCTGCCTCATACATTCATGGCCTGGAAAAGATAAATCCAATAGGTCAGAGACTGTTTGAGTTATGCTGCTACAATGAGCTTTATATAACAAATATCGCCCTCAGATATGCCAGAGGTGTCAGAGAGTTATCCAAGATCAGGCCATTGACACCAGCTGGATTTGATCATCACGAGACCTGACAGTTTTAACATGATTCTCAGCTACCACAGCACTGACTGCCATGTAGATTACTCCTTGTGGTGCACTGGGGTTAGGATACAGTATTTGAAGTTTTTTCATTCAAATCAGCACTACTGTTCTCTGATCAATGTCAGCCACATTATGTACTAAGATTAAAACTAACAGTTCTGTGACTTTATTGAATGGATTCTTTGGCATTCCCACAGTGTAGAAACAAAATGGAAAGTACTTTGAGACATCATTTACAATACTACACTTTGGGCACATAGGAACAAGAGAGTTAAACACAGATTGGTTCAAACATTTAATGAAGCCAAATTGCCAGTACAGTAGGTTATACTGCCTACTGGGGTTAATTGATTAATTAAAGGATTCAGTAAATATAAAGATAGACCAGGTAGTAGTGGGTGTGGATGATTTGTGTGACTGAGTCTTTGATAAATTCTATCCACTAAAAAATGCTTTAAATTCTATTAACCAACTGGCTTTGATCTGGTTGCTTAAGGCAAACATTAGAAATAAAGAATTCTACTTTAGATGAAAGTTGTAAATGTGAGCTACTTATAAGAAAAATGGCTAAAACCAAGTCTTCTAAGAAAGTTTTCAATGAAGGGGAGCCTTATGAACAATAAAAAAATGAAGCAGGGACACTGGCATGGGTTGTGTCCATATTGTAGGAAAAACAAAGTTGGCTTTGGCACTTCCTGCCAAAAACAGGATCAGGTGTATGGAATTTTCAGAACTGGAGCCTCAAGAGTTTTACACTGAGCAAGACTTGGATAATCTATTAAAATGTGTGCTTAAAACATTGATGTAATGAACTGTTAAATGTGTATGAAGCATGGTCAGACTTGGTAAATTTAGAAAGCAAAATGGTTATTCTGTGAGTATTCGCGACAGAATTTAATAAGCTACTATAAGGTGAAGAAATTCTATGAGGAAATTCCAAATTCAGGGCTTCCTTTAAATTATTTGACTGTGCTGAAATGTGGATAGACTCTTATTATAACAAGAGAACTGTTGCCATGCAGAAGCAGGTCATTCGACCCAACAATTCCTCATCAACTCTGAAGAGTATCCCACCTACACCCATCCCCTTACCCTAACCCTGCATTTCCTGTGGCTAATGCATCAAACCTACACATCTCTGGATAGTATAGGCAATTTAGCATGGGCACTCTACCTAACTTGTACAAGTTTGGATTGGGGGAAGAAACTGGAGCATCTGGCAGAATCCCATGCAGGCAGACACAGGGAGAATGCACAAACTCCACACAGATAGCAGCCTGAGGTTGGAATTGAACCCAGATCCTTGGGCACTGTGAGGCAGCAGTGCTAACCACTGAACCACCATGCTGCCCCAAAAGTTAGATTTTTAAAGTCAGAAGTTCAGTAGCTGCTGAAACACTGGCACTATTGGAGGCAACAGATATGGGAGTGTATTTAGAGTCAGAGTCAAAGTTTTTACAGCACAGAAAGTGCCCCACTCTCCCCTCCCACCCAATCATGCCACTGTTCATCAAATATCTAGCTATTCTAATCCCTTTTTCCAGTGCTTAGTCTGTTTGCTGTGGCATTTCAGGTGCTCACGTAAATGGCTCTTTAATGTCTTGAAAGTTCCTGCCTCTGCCCCCCTTTTTAGGCACTCAGTTCCAAATACCCATAACCTGCAAGGTGAATAATGTCTTCCTCAAATCCTCTACAAACCTCCAGCTCATTGCCTTAAAACTATAACTGCTGCTGCTTATTGATTCATCTACCAACTGTAAAGTTTGTTCCTTATCTACCTTGTCTCTGCCCATCAGAACTTAGTACACTTCAATCAGAGCCCCTGTTAGCAAACTCAGCCTATTTAATTTCTCTTCATAACTGAATCACTCCAGCCCAGGTGACATCCTGATGAATCTCTTCTGCACCCTCTCTAGCATAATCACATCCTTCCTATAGTATGATGACCAGAGCAGCACAAAGCACTGCAGCTGTGGCCTAACTAACCTTATGTACAGCTTCATAATAACCTCTTTGGTCTTGTATTCCATGTCATTGATCAACAGCAGTAAGCTTGTTCAATATCTTGAAGAAATCATATACAACAGGCAATCTGAGAAAAAAAACCTACAAACTGTTACGTTATAATCTTTCTTATTGGTACAATGTACTGTGCATCCACATGAAAATTGGTCATGATTTGGAGATGTCAGTGTTGGACTGGGGTGTACAAAGTTAAAAATCACACAACACCAGGTTATAGTTCAACAAGTTTAATTGGAAGCACTAGCTTTTGGAGCACCGCTCCATCAGGTGATTGTGGAGGACACAATTGTAAGACACAGAATTACTTTTGCTATAAATTCTGTGTCTTACAATTGTGTATTCCACAACCACCTGATGAAGGAGCAGTGCTCTGAAAGCTAGTGCTTCCAATTAAACCTGTTGGACTATAGCCTGGTGTTGTGTGACTTTTAACTATGAAAATTGGTAGTCTACAGGATAATATTGATAGATTGGCTGAATAATGGCAAATAAAATTTAATCCTGAAAAGTATAACGTGATGTACCTTGGGAGCATTCACAAGGTAGGAGAGTACATGTTGAATGATAGGATCCTAGGAAGTAGAGAAGATCAGCGGAATCTTGCTGTTTATGTCCATTGATTCTTGAAGGCAACAGGATGGGTAGATAAGATGGCTAAGAAGGCATATGTTTTTATTCATCAATGCATTGACTACAAGAGTATACAGCAGGAGCACTGTGTGTGGTTTGGACATCACATTATGGGAAAGTTGGGACTGAACAAGAGAGAATAGAGGTAATTAACTAGAGGTTGCCTGGGCTGGAATGATTTAGTAATGAAGAGAGATTAGTAAGGCTGGATTATTTCCTTTAAAGAAAGAAGGCAACACTGAACATGTTGTGATCATGGTGATTTTACATTGGGCACCAAATTTTGTGACTAAGAGAAGGTGAAGTCAGATTTGGCGACAAAAAAGACAGAAAGTGAACCAGTACCTAAAAATCGAGTGATCTCGTGAAATAGAAGAACAACATGCAAAGGACTTGCATTGATTAATGAAAACTTTATTGTAAACAGAATTTGAGTAGTTATTCCCAAAGGAGAAAGTGAGGACTGCAGATGCTGGAGATCAGAGCTGAAAATGTGTTGCTGGAAAAGCGCAGCAGGTCAGGCAGCATCCAAGGAACAGGAGATTCGATGTTTTGGGCGTAAGCCCTTCTTCAGGAATGAGGAAAGTATGTCCAGCAGGCTAAGATAAAAGGTAGGGAGGAGGGACTTGGGGGAAGGGCGTTGGAGATGCAATAGGTAGAAGGAGGTCAAGGTGAGGGTGATAGGCCAGAGTGGGGTGGGGGCAGAGAGGTCAGGAAGAAGATTGCAGGTTGGGAAGGCGGTGCTGAGTTCGAGGGATTTGACTGAGACAAGATGGGGGAGGGGAAATGAGTAAACTGGAGAAGTCTGAGTTCATCCCTTGTGGTTGGAGGGTTCCTAGGTGGAAGATGAGGTGCTCCTCCTCCAACCATCATGTTGTTATGGTCTGGCGATGGAGGAGTCCAAGGACCTGCATGTCCTTGGTGGAGTGGGAGGGGGAGTTGAAGTGTTGAGCCACGGGGTGGTTGGGTTGGTTGGTCCGGGTGTCGCAGAGGTGTTCTCTGAAACGTTCTGCAAGTAGGCAGCCTGTCTCCCCAATATAAAGGAGGCCACATCGGGTGCAGCGGATGCAATAGATGATGTGTGTGGAGGTGCAGGTGAATTTGTGGTGGATATGGAAGGATCCCTTGGGGCCTTGGAGACAAGTAAGGGAGGAGGTGTGGGCGCAAGTTTTGCATTTCTTGTGGTTGCAGGGGAAGGTGCCGGGAGCGGAGGTTGGGTTGGTGGGGGTGTGCACCTGACGAGGGAGTCATGGAGGGAGTGGTCTTTTCGGAACGCTGATAGGGGAGGGGAGGGAAATATATCTCTGGTGGTGGGGTCCATTTGGAGGTAGCAGAAATGACGGCGGATGATACGCTGTATATGGATGTTGGTGGGGTGGTAGGTGAGAACCAGTGGTGTTCTGTCCTGATGGTGGTTGGAGTGGCGGGGCTCAAGGGCGGAGGAGCGGGAAGTGGAGGAGATGCGGTGGAGGGCATCGTCGCTCCCACAGATACCTAGACTACACCTCCTCCCACCCGGCCCCCTGTAAAAACACAATCCCACATTCCCAATTCCTTTGTCTCCGCCGCATCTGCTCCCAGGAGGACCAGTTCCAATACCGTACAACCCAGATGGCCTACTTCTTCAAAGACCGCGGGCATGTTGTGTACCATCAGCAAAGTACTACATGTTTCTCATGTTCGTTTGAAAGCAGCTTCCAAATTCATGACTTCTACCATCTGAACAAACAAGGGAAGCAGATGGATCTGAACACCATAACTTGTAGGTTTCCCTGTAGACTACACACCATTTTCCTTGGAACTGTATCACTGTTCCTTCACTGTCAGTGGGTAAAAAATCATGGAATGCCATCCCTAACAGTGCTATGGATGTACCTGCAGCCAAATTAATTGTCATCATTTGTCTCTTAATTCCAGACTTTTATTGAATTCAAATTCCACCATCTACCACGGTTGGATTATTCTGGATGTCTAGATTAGCTACAGAGCATAAATAAACAGCTATATGCTGTATAAAATATATGTTGAAGTCTGGCAGGGACGAAGGCAATATAATCCTATTACTGAGCAGAATTCAATGCTTTCTTAAGATGGAGAAGAAGTTGTTTAAGTGGGCAGGAAGGCATCAGGTAGGGGTCTACCACCACTGCCCAATTATGTTTGGGACAAGAACTTTGTTAACAGCTTTCCTGCCCCATCCACAATACTGAAACCCTTACGTAGACAATTCAAGCCTACTGAAGAGCCTCATTGTGCCTTTGCTGACATTCACACAGTGATGGAGACACAGTCGCCACACATGGATTCAAAAGATAAAACATGAGGCTGATTGAGGGACTCAATTAGGAAAGTGGGTTGGGGGAAGTGAGACCAACACCCAGACCTTTCTTCTGACTACCTGCCATCCCCTGCCCTTCAGCCAGCAGCACCCTTGTTGTATCCGCGCACCCTTTAACTCACTTTATGACATCCAGTCCTCTGGTGGATACATTCCTGGCCACTAGCATAGTTTCCCCAGTGGTTCTCAGGGATTTTTGCCCCTGGGGTCAGTATTCATGGGTAAGCCCATGGGACATTGAGGGAGAGGGTGATGCTGAGGTTTAGTATCTTCTTTGTTGGGAAATCTAGAAAGCTTTGCTTAAATGTCCGACTGTATTTAACCAGTAGTCGTTTTACATTTTTCCTGTCAGATACTTGTTGTTATGGAGGCCCTTTTTGATGGGTTAAGGTTTGAAAGATTGCAGCATAAAAAAACTAATTTTAAGCCATGGAATGATACTTGGATTGCTCTTTAACAAATGGTCAATCAAATTACCAAGACTTTACCAGGAAATTACATGACTTCAACTTGAATTCACTTCTCAGAAAGCACTTTCCTGGCTTTGATGACTATTCTGTTTGAATGTTGTTTTGCAGGTAGCATACATTGTTTTGGTTTCCAATTGGCAGTTGGTGCCTAGCCTGCTGAAGAAAAGAAGGTTTCAAGCACATCTCCCTTCCCGCGGAGGAGCGGGAAGTGGAGGAGATGCCTGTTTCCGAAAAAAAAATCCTTGTTGTTCATGCAGTCAGCTGTCTGGCACACTGATTCAGGTGTTCTCATGAAGACCATTTGAGGAAGTTCTTCTTGCTATTTCTTGAACATATAGTGACAACTGCCTGTGTTCAGATACATCTGTCTTAATTCACCAGGATATGTTTGGAATGGAAACTTGGACATCTCAAATCTTATTCTTTTTGCCTTCAAAACAAACAATTATTGCACAAAAATGTTTCCTTTGCTCCTAAAGTAAATCTCTGAAGTAATTATTTTTTGTTTTTCTTTAGTTTGTTTACGTATGTCATACCACAAATCAATAATGGTTTGTCATTTGATTGATGGATCTTTTTATTTTAATACTGATAAAAAAGAAATTATATAATTGAAATATCGTAAAACAATTAAATATATAATAGGAGTAGTGAAAGACAGTACATTCCTCCGATCTCAATCACCAGACTGTCCAAGGCAGCCTAATTAACTGCTAGAGTTCTGTCAGCCAACAGGTTGAGACAGGAGTCAGGAGAGCAGATGGAACCTTGGTCACTAGGGATTCTTGTTTGTAATAGGGTTACGATTAGGGGAGGTTCTGATATTATGTGAGAGGAAGCAGAAAATGCTATGAATTAGGGGGAGGGTCAGTGGTTACAAGTTAGGGTAGAGGTTCCAGTTTGTCCAAATTCTGCACCTTTAATTAATGTCAGTGGGCAATTCTTGTCTGAATTCATCCATTCTTGCCTCTTTTAAGCCTAAAATTCTCAAGGTCTGGAAAATCCAAATGTTTTATACAAAAAAATGGAACGAATGTTAAAATGATGGCTGACAGCTTATTGTGATATTCAACATACCTCTTGTAAGTAGCTTATTCACTTGTTGTTTGTCCAATCTTTGTTAAAACTATATATGGGAATTTGAGATGGATTGGATTTCTGATTGAACTTTAGGTCTTTCCTTTTCCTAAGCCCTGTGAATATCTCATTCAATTGCAAATTCTAAATTGATCCACAACACAAGAAGCTCCTGATCTGTGCACAAATAGATCAAATGTTCTTGAAGAGTTCTTGAATTAAGCATTGGAAAATCATACTTTTACTGTCCCCTTCTCAATTTTGTAAATTATTGGATGGTGATTTATTAACATAACTTTTCACTTCCAAATTAAATGAGCTTGTCGTACAGTGGAAAAAGCTAAGCCTGCACTTCATTGCAATAGTAATAGATCAGGTGGGTATTAGGAACTTGTGGAATAATGCTATATACAATCAATAAAGCATATTGCAACATTTTTTGATTTCTCAACAATTGTTAACCATATATTTTCATTACAAGATGCTTTATAGTTAACACTATATAGTATATCCAATTCTTTTTTACTTTTACATTCAGACATAAATGTAGAGATATGATCAGAAATAACTGGAGTGCATGCAAAGTACACTAAACAGTGACAATCCTTCCACTGGTATTACTTACGTGGTACACAAGAGCCAAATTTGTCTGGGAATTCTGATATCAGATCATCGTTAACTCGGTCTTTCATTGGGCCCAGAATAATGACAGGTCTACTGTAATTAACTGAAAAACAAAATGAATGTTATTTACTTTACAAAATCAACATGATACTACTTTTAATGACACACTCCCTGTAAAAAGTTACATCTTAAAAGTTACAAATTAATTTGTAACTATGCTGGGTGTCATATTTACTGCTGTTTCTACCTGTGAGGACAGTTTTGCATGAAATACTAATTTATGAACCTTGTTCAATTAATTTAGGTATGTAGTTTTCCACAGACATTAACAGTCATTGCCTAGAGTTATTACAGTTTTTATGTAACTAAAGGCACAATATTACACAATACTAATGGATTCAGCACCCTAAAGGCTTTCCCAATATCTGCTTGTTGGCGAGTTCCTAAGAAGGAGAGGGATCACAGTACCTGTGATTCAGTTGTTATGAAGATGTGGGTGTACTGTATCTTTAAGAGAGTTAAAAGCTAGCAGAACTACCTGGCGCACCAAGTGTTCTTAATAAGGTAACAATGTAATATTTGGCCGAAAGCTAGATTAGCTGGGTTGCCTAGAAATGACAAAACAGATTCGAATTAGGGCAATCAGTTTAAATTATACCCTGAAAAATACCAAACTCTAATCAAATTTGGATTCAATATACTAACAATCTTAAAAGCCAATGACACAATCCAATGCTTTGGGGATAAAAGACTGGGGAAAATTGAACAGTTGGGAGGAAAACTGCCAAGCCAACGACATCTGCAGACTAGCCAGAGAATAGCTCTCTTAAAAGCTACCTTTATCGATCCGTGACCTGTGAAGCATAATCCCTAAGAAGAAAAGAAGACACAGGAAGATCCAAATAGAAGATTCGACAGCTGGCTGGTTTTGAAAACTTGAATTTTTGGTAAATCTTAATCGGGGTTTTTATCAGACTAGTATTATAAAAGGGAAGGTAAAAGATAGGTTAGCGGAAAGAGTTGTAAATAGTTATTAGTTAATTATTCTCTGTCATATTTTAAGAAAGAAAATTGCTAATTTTTACTTTAAATAGTTCTCGGCTTCTTGAATTTTTGCAGATTACTGCACGATAACTATTTTCTGTATTGCTGGTGTAAATTAAGCAGGAGGGTTTACCTTGTGTTATAACACAGTCACATAACTGTGATGCCATATCTGTGACCAAGTGAGAATCAGAGTTAAATGAATGATAAACTTGACAAAATGAGAAAAAGAAACAACATGGGAAGCCTGGAAAACCTTTGTCTGCTATATAAAAAAAATGTAATGAGGGCAAAAGGACTGTTGGGATGGGAGTTTATTCAGCACCAGTCTCGGATCTGCTGGCAGCTGGACAGCCAGATAGGAGAGTCTCCCAGCTATTAGTACTTGTATAGCTTAAATGCCTGAAGTACACTAGCATTAAGAAATCCTTTTTCACTGGTTGAGAGACAAGTCTTTTAAAATTTTACCCACTACTTGTGCCACTTTGTTTTTTGCCATAGCTCCTCTGCCTATAATGGCAAAGAGGTTGCGAGCATTGTATTGATTACAGAATGTCCAGTTGACCTCAGGTAAGAAATAGAGATTTCCCACGGTCTGATTCTAGCACATAACATTCAGGTTCCCAACAGTCCCAGACTGACTGCAAGTTTCCTTGACTCTTATCCCAAGCCTGCAACCCAGAAGATAAGTGAGTTGAATTCCAGTTACAGCTTGCTCACATAAACAACAGATGAGGCAACTGTGTGGCACAGTAACTAATAACAGACTGTTAGGTTTGCATCAGGAAATGAGCCAGATTAAACTGTATTTTTAAAAAAATCATATGTTTGACTAAAGGGCATCCATCTGAAATGGTAGGTGAAATCTTCATGCCCCACCATTAATTAAGATCCTTAAGTAGTCAGTTAATGACAGTGGGTACATTCCACAATTTGCACTCGTCCACAGTCAAGGAAATGGACATAGGATAGAAAAGTGATTGCTGAGAGCCAGCTCCCTGTCCTTTCTTTCAATTCCAAAGGCTCCCTCTGTCCATGATTGCTAGTTTTTGAGACCATTCCTAATTTTAGATTTCCAGCATTTAATGTGTTTGCTTTGGAATCATTTTCTAGTTAGTTGTTACTACTCAATTCTGTCATTACTAGAGTGCGAACGACGCCAGATGGGAATTGGGAAGAAGCATCTCATTAAAGCTATTGATCATGACTTTTGGATGCAAAGTATTTACCTTTCCAACAGTAATCCTGTACTCCATTTTTCTGCTTTCATATTATACTAGCTGTTGTGGATCTCACTATGGATTTTAGTGACTAAAATAATCTTTTCTTAACAGCCAGTTGGCAGATTTAGAAAAGGAATAAATGCCAATAATCAGTAAAAATTTTTAAAAATCTCAACCATATAAGCACATATAAAAATTACAATGAAGAGTTAAGGTAAATGGAAAATGCCTAAAACACAATTTGTTAATAAATTTCACATTCTAAGGAACTGTTGCTGCGTTCTGAGCTTCTGCATTTATCAAATGTGTGCCGAAACAGCATTTTGATCAAAGTTTTTGAGGATTTTACTAAAAGCTAAAGATAGCAAACATTAAATCCTGTTCAAAATAGGAAAAATAAGTCCACCAACTGTAAACAAGTTAGTCTAATATCAATTGTAATGAGGGGAACATCAGTGAGTCCATTAATAAAGTTAAGAGCTGATCAGGTAAAGTGAATGCAAATTTGTAAGACTTGTTTATGTTTACTAATTTAATTAGATTTTATATGTACATGCATGCAATTTGCAGTGGATACACAAAATCTACAATTTGAGTAAAGGTTGATGAACAGCTACGTTGTACAGAATCAGAATAAGGAGAAAGATTTTAATATAAGGTTCGAAAAGAAGTGGAGGAAATAAATCATTTAGCAATGCAAACATACCACTACTTAAAAGTAGGTTTTCATGGAAAAAGTAATAGAAAATAATGATCAATCTTATACATAAGGAATTAAGTAAAAACAGAAAGATGGGACATTGAACTTTAACGAAGTTGAAGTCATGTCCTCTTATTCAGCATTTTGAATTAATTTTGCCTTTCTTCAGTTATCTTAAAATTAGTGACAATCTCATTACTTGTTTGTCAACTTTATGGCACGGTGGCTCAGTGAATAGCTCTGCTGCCTTGCAGCGCCAGGGACCCGGGTTCGATTTCAGCCTTGAACGACTATCTGTGTGGAGTTCGCACATTCTCCCCGTGTCTGTGTGGGAATCTCCCCGTGTCTGTGTGAGTTTCCTCCCTCAGTCCAAAGATGTGCAGGTCAGGTGAATTGGCCATGCTAAATTGCCCATCGTGTTAGGTGCACTAGTAGGGAGTAGGAGAATGGGTCTGGGTGGGTTACTCTTTGGAAGGTTGGTGTGGACTTGTTGGGCCGAAGGGCCTGTTTTCGTACTGTAGGAAATCTTAAATCTTTACTGTGTGCAGCTGTTAACATCCTAATGTAGAAAGATATTTAGACGCACATAAAAAGGTGTAGTTTGGAACTGATAAAATGAATTACCCAAAATGAGAGTGACAAACTTTAAAACTATTTACAGGAGCACAGAAATTTAGGTGGGGTGGGAGTGGGGGAGGTCTGAGAATGTTCAAAGCTTTGAAGGACTTTCAGAGAACAAATAGTGAAAGATTATTAGTTTCACCAGTCAGCAAATTGGCTAATGGGGCATAAATTTCATAATAATATGAAAATTCTCCTTGGAAAACATTTTTCATTTTGAAATACATTATCACAATCAGTAATTAAAATAAGCAATCACGTTACTTTAGACAGAACCAGAAGAATGAGAAGCTGAAAAATACAGTCATCAGGTGTCTTCATCAGTCTTTTTCATTCTTAAACCACAAACAAAGAATCTTGCTCATGCTGTCATCCCAGATCATAGTCAAACCGATTTTCAAATATGACTGGAAATGATGAGAGGAATTTTCTACTTTCTTGAACAGCATGGGCAAAGACAAAAAATGTGATAAAATATGAGGAAAAAATAAATTGATATCTCAACAGTGAGAACCAAGAATTCAGATTTTCTCCAAGGTTTAAACAGTGAGTTCAGAATTGTGCTAATGAGCGGTGACTACCTTATTTTTATGCAACCATCCTGTCTCATTCATAGGCCAAAGCACTGCATCTCCATGCAGCTTTGAATTCATCTCTCCTCCTTGAGAAGCTAGATCTGACATGACATTCAGAGCAGTATCCTGGCAGCAAGAGCTCACTATTTGCTTCTCTAGGCTTTCATTCAACTCTGCCTTCATCACAACATCTCTGTATGTACGCTGTACTCCTCCCACCCTTCGTCTACACAAGGTGGCAATGGCAAACCACTAGCTCACTACATCATCATGCCTGCTCTCAGTCAAACTCTCACATCACTTCAGCCATTCATGATTTCACTTTGGAGCTCAGTAAC
Organism: Hemiscyllium ocellatum; assembly: GCF_020745735.1. Lineage (NCBI taxonomy): Eukaryota > Metazoa > Chordata > Chondrichthyes > Orectolobiformes > Hemiscylliidae > Hemiscyllium > Hemiscyllium ocellatum. The sequence goes on along the minus strand of NC_083406.1, from coordinate 61,917,623 downwards.
ATCTACGGCTTGCATGCTTCTGCCCGATCATTTTGCATGCAGGGAAATACATGCATCTCATGCATTTACACAAGATGCATCTTATGGCTTTTAGCATCATTTCTGAGCAGTCACTCACTTTGCACTGGAGGTAGATCATGGTTTTGGATGTTAATAATTGGCTTATCATGGGGCAGTCCATGGAGTCCAGAGAAAGTGTGAAACTGAAGTGTGGGGATGGTTTTCATTGGACTGATTTGTGAGGGCATGATGATAGTGAAAGGGCGAAATTCAAGATTAAAGGACAGGAGATCACAGAAGGGGACAGGTGCTCTGTGTGGGTGGGTTTTCACAATGCTGTGCGGGTAAGTTGTAGACAAAGGGACTGAATGGAAATGGGGGAGGCTGAAAAGCCAGAGAAACCAACAGCAATGCATAAGCGAACATGAAATATAGGGAGGATCATCTTAGTCTCAGGTTTAGGCTTAGGATTCACTCAAAAGAACAAAGAGATGAAACTGTGCCATCTTCATTGCAAAGTCATCTGCAAAAAAAATATAAAATGGCTGCCATCGCATGTAGAGCGGCATGCATCCCTTTTCAAGATGGAGTAAAATTGCTTGATGTTGAGGTTCTGCTAGGGGCAATTGCATTAGTCATGCATTCACCAATTAAATAATACTACACTTTGGGCATAGATTTGGTAACAGGTCATTACTGGTCAATCATTGTCCAAGAATTATGGCCTCAGACAGTCAAGACCATTACATTGCTTGCCTCCTTGTCACATCAACTGAGTAAATGTAATCAGATTTAAATGCATTTATAGCAAACACTGAACAAAATGCTTCAGAGTTGACACACTTGCTAACAGAACTGTCTATGATGTTCAGGGTTAGCTTTTTTTGGGTGTGGGGTGTATTTATTTCCCTGTGAAGTCTCTTTAGCACATTGCGTCAGGATAAACATTGCTACTTCATAATGATTGATATGAAGAGTACAAACATGAAGTAGAGATCACTTTCTAACATTCCCCACAGATTATCTGTTCACAAATTTGACATGGACTTTGTCTTGTAGCATTGCTTCAGATGTGAAGACAATGTTGATGGCAACAACAATTTCAACTACATCAGCAGGCCCTGCAAAGACAGCATCTGCTGTGTAGCTTCCAGAGGGAGAAGCAACTATTGAAGATCCCACAGGAAGGCAGATGCAACTGAGGAGACGCAGTAAGATTTTGTGAAACTCTTTGGAAACATAGTCCAGGCACAGATTATGGATGCTTCGGTCTATCATCACCAAACTGTGTCAACAGCTGGAATAGGAATTGCACTTAGAAGGACTGGGTGGATACTAAGGTTTCAGCTCCTCTGAGTTTTTATACCAGTAGCTTGTTTCAAGAAGCAACTGGGAACTTGTACAGCATTTCCCAATCCTCGAATCATTAATGCATCTGAAATGTTACTGACAGTATTTTCTCCAGATTACACCTACATCTCCCCTCAGTGACATGAAGAGTCAAGCAGCTCGGGCAGTGAGATTCTTCAATATCACTGACTTCTGCCAGCAGCAGGGTACTATCAACTGCACCCTTGTTGCTTTGAGAGACACCTCTCACCAGCGTGTAGAGGTTGTCAACAGAAAAGGCCCCATCTTAATTTCAGATTATATGTGACCAATAATGCCAGATTTCAGAGTTCTGCGCCAGATAGCTTGTGAGCTGCCATGATCTATATATGTTAGAAATCTGGATCCTTCCAATATCCTTGGGCATTATAGGGTTGACTGCTGGCAGCTAAAGACTATGCTCTTTCATGGCTCATGACACCTTTTCAAAACCCTCAGCCTGACATAAAATAAAAAGATAACCCTACTTATGTTACCAGTAGGGCCACAATGGAACAGACCATAGGCCTCCTGATCAATGAGGTATCTATAGGGGCCTTAGAGTATATTCTGAAAAGGATGTGCTGCATCATTGTGGCATACTGAGTCGAGTCCTAGACTGACAAAGGAGAATGTTCTGAATGCAGAGGAAATGGGGGATTCTGAAGATGTCAAAAATGAGAATCAGGACACTGACTGGGATAGACTTTTAAGGAGCATGATGGAGCAATGCATTGATCACAGTAAAGAAGCCAGAGAGAATTTAACTGAATTTCCAGGAGTACTGAGCTGGGTTTGGACTTCCTTTAATTGTGCAATTTTCTGTTGTTATATGGCAAGCAATCCCTGCTTAATACAAAGGATATTTGGACCTGGTTTTCTTTTTTCTTCATCTTTCCTGTTGCTGAATAAATGTTTTCTTATCCATCTGACTGAATGCTTGATGCCATTGGATGATCCCACTTTAAACTATCAATACATTGACAGTCCTACTGAACAGCAAATAAAAAACAGCAGACAGTGAATCAGGGCACTAACTTGAATGGTGTTAAAGTTAGGTAGTTGTTAAAGCTTCAGTCAATACATAATAGCTGAATATTAGGCAGTGAAGTCTCTCATGAAAGGCAGAGGGTTGGGAGGAATCCCAAGACACCTCCTTTTCATCCTTCAATTATCAGTGGATGGGTAAATTGCTAAATTGCTGTGCAATGTTTGAGCATCCTATAGAGCAGATTTATATGAGATTGACACTAATCTTCTGAAGACGTAGATGAGAATGAGGATCAGGACATTGACTGGGATGGACATCCAATGATAGGGCAATGTATTTTTCACAGTGAGAAGCCACTGCTTTGTCCAGACAGTAATCAGGCAAACTGCCAAATGTACTATCTCCCAGCCTAGAATGGCAGTGTAGACCCTTGAAAAGCTCTTAGAAGGAACCTTACCTTGCAGAGACTTGTGGAATCTTCACTGATTCTGTATTTAGTTGTGTAAGTATGGAAGATGGATAGAGGTCTGGCTCAAGCACAATCCTTGCAAACTGATTTCAGCCTCAGTTTTGCCCATTTTGAAAGGAAATTGCCTTGACTGAAGTAGTCAACATCAAGATTTAGCTGTCAGTGGCGATTAATGCTATCTGCAGTCATGGAACTAGTAACTTGTGAGAGATGAGAAATGTTTGGTAATTAAAACTTCTTTTAGCTTTGAGATGTTTGAGGGGGTTATTCATCTCTTATATGGATATAACTTACGTCAGGCTCAGATCTGACAGCAACAAAGACACTGGAACAGACATTTTAAGTGTATAAGAGAAAATAAATGGGGAAATGAAATGCTAGCTGGGCCAATGTATCCATCCTAAGACAAGCCAAACAAAGACATGAATGGGAATTCCTGGAAGCCTTGCACTCAAATCAGAAGTCCATCAACAAACATGCAGAATTGCTCCACATACCAACCACGAAGAAACAAAACTGGAAATGACATCGCCCGCCCCAGCAAATAAGCAGTTCAGAACACCAATGCTTCACTGGAGGACACTGATGATGCTACCTAGAATGGTGACAAATGTCTGCAAACAAGCTCACTAACTCAGCGAGTGAGTCAACAACTTATAATGCTGTTTCGCCTGTGCCATCTATATGGCCTCTGTAAACTTATTCTTCTGCCATCTCCACCCGGGCTGGAGGGAGTCTAATCTATACTTAGTCCTAAAATAAAACAAAGGGACCGTGGATGCTGTGTTCTGAAGAAAAGTCACTGGAACTGAAATGTTAACTCTGCTTTCTTTGCACAAATGCTGCCAGACCTGCTGAGTTTCTCCAACAATTTGTTTTTGATATATTTAGTCCTACTGGACTGGAAGACTTGGTGGTCAACTGGGCATAGAGCGCCCAGTTCTATCCAGATAGAGATTCAATCCCCTCAGCTTGGAGCTTTGCCGACTTTGGTTTCAGAGGTAGGGAGTGAGGTAGAGGGGCCAATACCTTTGGAGGGACTCGTGAAGGTTCTTAATATAGTTCCTTCTCCTTATGGATACCTGCTGGCCATGAGTGATATTGAGGTGCTTCATTCCCTCAGCTTGCTATAGTTGCTGAGCAACTCAATGACTACTGAGATATTGCAGGTCCATGTATTCTTGCTGAGATCGATAATCACAGGTGAGGTGCCTTAAGACTGGAGGTAGGCTAATGTGGTGTTACAATTTAAGAAAGGTGGGAAGGAAAAGCCAGAGAACTATAGACAGGTGAGTCTGACATCAGTGGTGGTTGGAAGGAATCCTGAGGGACAGGATTTACATGCATTTGGAAAGGAGAGGACTGATTAGGGATAGTCAGCATGGCTTTGTGCATGGGAAATCATGTCTCACGAACTTGATTGAGTTTTTTGAAGAAGTAACAAAGAGGATTGATGAGGGCAGAATGGTAGACATGATCTATATGGACTTCAGTTAGATGTTTGACAAGGTTCCCCATGGGAGACTGGTTCGCAAGGTTAGATCTCATGGAATACAGAGAAAACTAGCCATTTGGATACAGAACTGGCTTGAAGGTAGACAAGAGAGGGTGGTGGTGGAGGGTTGCTTTTCAGACTGGAGGCCTGTGACCAGAGGTGTGCCACAAGGATTGGTGTTGGGTCCACTGCTTTTCATCATTTATATAAATGATTTGGATATGAACATAGGAGATATAGTTAGTAAGTTTGCAGATGGCACCAAAATTGGAGGTTTGGTGGACAGCAAAGAAGGTTAGCTCAGATTACAATGGGATCTTGATCAGATGGCCATTGGGCTGAGGAGTGGCAGATGGAGTTTAAGTTAGATAAATGCGATAAATTTTGGAAATGCAGATCAGAACAGGGTTTGTACACTTAATGGTAATGTCCTCGGGAGTGTTGCTGAACAAAGAGACTTTGGAGTGCAGATTCATAGTTCCTTGAAAGTCGAGTCGATAGGATAGTGAAGAAGGCATTTGGTATGCTTTCTGTTATTGGTCAGAGTATTGAATATAGGAGTTGGGAGATCATGTTGCGACTGTACAGGACATTGGTTAGGCCACTTTTGGAATATTACGTGCAATTTTGGTCTCTTTTGTATTGGAAGGATATTGTGAAACTTGAAAGGATTTAGAAAAGATTTACGAGGATGTTGCCAGGGTTGGAGGATTTGAGCTATAGGGAGAGGTTGAATAGGCTGGGGCTGTTTTCCCTGGAGCAATGGAGACTGAGGGATGATCTTATAGAGGCTTACAAAATCATGAGGGGAATGGATAGGATAAATAGACAAGGTCTGCTCCCTCGGGTGGGGGAGTCCAGAACTAGAAGGCAGAGGTTTAGGGTGAGAGGGGAAAGATATAAAAGGGACCTAAGGGGCAATTTACTTCACACAAAAGGTGGTGGATGTACGGAATGAGCTGCCAGAGGAAGTGGTGGAGCCCTATATAATTGCAGCATTTAAAAGGCATCAGAATGGGTGTATGAATAGGAGGGGTTTAGAGGGATATGGGCCAAGTGCTGGTAAATGGGACTAGATTAGGTTAGGATATCTGGTCATCATGGATGAGTTGGACCAAAGGGTCTGTTTCCGTGCTGTACATCTCTACGACTCTATGCATATATCTGGCAGTTACTAAGCATGCTGGGCCTGCCTTTCCATGAGTGTTACCAATTCTTTCATACAGAAAGCCAGATGCATGTTGCCTAACCAGCAACGTACCAATGGACAATTCATCCTTTGTTCCACCTTACTGACTGCTCTGACAAACCTGCCTGGCTGTACATTTTGATAAAGTCATTGATGGCTGACACCATGGGGTTTTCCTCTGGTTGGGACTGAGAAGGTGCCTGGTCTCCAGCAGTCCTCTGAGTGTCAGAACCTCAGGAGTTTTTTTTCCATGAATGGCTGCAGAGATGGGTCAGCAATGTGCTCTCCAGATTTTCTTCCCAAGTCTAATCGAGATACAGGACCATCAAAGTGCAAGTCTCTGAGCTGGTGGAGTGTGCAGGTGAAAGTCTTGCCATCGTACCCTCTGAGGGGTCAGTCACTTTCTCCTCAGCATGGATGTGGAGCTGAGGGTCCCCAGTGTCAACTTCTTTGGAAAGAAAGTTTACTGGGTACTGTTAGTGTCTGCAAAAGAAAAAGAGGCAACTATTTTGGAAGAGTTTTAAAAACTTATGCAGGTTAAAAATGAGTTAGTGTTGGTGGTAATTAAAGAGCAGCACAATGAAACTTACTGTATTGATTGCCCCTGGAGGTTTCCATGTCATCACTTGAGGTCTGGAACTCTTCTTCAACTAAATCCAAAATCTTTTCCTCATATATTGTGAGGGGATTTACATTTGCCTCCCACCTTGCCCTTGACCTTCACCCAATTGTGACAAAAAGGGGAATTAAGTATGATGAAAATGGTTGAAGGAGTTTGTGATGATGCATGAGAGGAGAGGTGGTAAATATCCTGTGTGAGTAAGCAGAAACACAGAGAGCAGGAATGGTTTATAATGTGGGAGAATTATATAGGTGAGAGGCATTGAAAGGACATGATGTCTTCAAGAGTGAGAGTTATAGTTCATGAGCCTTGATGAGAGGCAATTGCAAGGCAGAGTGAAGGCTGGCCCTGTGAGATTAAAGCAGCAAAGTGATGATGGTTGCACTTAGCTGTGCAGAGAGCAAAAGATCATTTATCTTCTTCCTGCAATGCATTTCAATGGAAGACTGCACTGACCTGGAGCTTCACCTCAACCCAGACTAGTTGGTCTGGTGCTGGTCAACAGGGAAAGTTGGACCACCCTATCCACTAGCACCTCCAGGTCTTCATTAGCGAATTGAGGAGCCACCATGAAGTTTTGGGCCATTTTCTTGAGAAAAATAGCACAGTACCACAGTGTGAAGGGCAGTTCCTAGAATGTAGCATCTGAAGTGATGCACAGCTGGGGTTTAATGGGATACCAGTGTCAGGAACATTGCAAAGTCTTGGTAGCAGCAAGTACTTCTGCCTTTGCTGCCATGTTAATCCATGAGACAAGTGCCATAGATCCCAGACGTACAATTGATAAGATGAAGAATGGAAGATTGGGTGAGAAAAAGTTGCCATGAGCCACGTGCCATGAAATTCACATAACATAATACATAGCTAAACAAAAAGGGAAAATTTGGTCTCATTTGAGATAAATAAATAAACACATTTCAATGCAATGGCTGTTTGCACTGAGGTCCTCAGTTCTTTTAAGGCATGGCATATTACAATGCTAAAGTAACTCGACAATAAACAGAATTACTACAATAAAGAGAAAGATGGAGGAATGATTTAATTAACATTTCAATTTTTAAAAATCACATTTCATGGGCAGCGTGGTGGCTCAGTGATTAGCACAGCTGCCTCACAACACCATAGACCTGGGTTGGATTCCAGACTTGGGTGACTGTGTGGAGTTTGCACATTCTCCCTTTGTTTGCATGGGCTTCCTCCTGGTGCTCTGATTTCCTCCCACAATGGAAAGTTGTGCAGTTTAGGTGGACTTGACATGCTAAGTTACCCACAGTTTCCAGAAATGTGCAGGCTAGGTGGATTAGTTATGGGTAATGCAGGATTACAAGGATTGGGCAGTAAGGGTGGGATGCTCTTTGGAAGGTCAGTGCATACTTAATTGGCTGAATGGCTTGCTTCCACACTGTGGGGATTCTATGATTCCATAGTACTCTTATAATGTCAAACATATCTGAAGTAGTGTGAACTTCATGGAATTTTGGCTGGTTTATCATACATACAAATTCTAAAAAAGAACCAAAAACTGTTTTATATCCTATACTTCAGTTTGACTTACTCTCTTGCTGTATAACTGGTTCATATGAAAGAATGCAGTCCTCTGGGCTCCCTAATTGCAGAAAGAAACAAAATATCTCAAAGAAAAATTCTTTATTCCAGTTCGTATTAAATGAAAGTTTAGTCACTCATAACTTTAATACAGTGCTTATTCAGTATAAATGATACCATATATTGAAAACCAAGGGTGAGATGCTCTTTGGAGGGTCCGTGTGGACTCAATGGGCTAAATGGCCTGCTTCCACACTGTAAGAGTTCTATGATACTATGATTCTAAGATTTTAATAGAACATTTTGAGCTCAGGCAGTTCATGTTTCTGAAATTTGCTATTTGACTTTCAAATATATAAATTATTGCAGTATTGTTAGTAATGTGTTTTTAATCATTGCTTATAATAAATTCCATTTCAAACCATTTTATTTTGGAAAGCTTAAGAAGGAAGACAGACAGCATTTACTCTAAAACAAACAGCTATTTTAACAAACCAGAAGACAAGTGAATTGCATGTTAAATAAAATAAGCCACAACAATTAAAAGACTTTAAATTTACAACAATTAGCTCCAAAAGTAAAGGTATGTATTAAAACGAATAAAACTGATTGTAAATTATTTTATACAAAATCAATTGTGGCATTATTTGGTTGTCATTTGTCTCAGAAGTTTCATGTCAAATTGTGCCTTTCTTGAATGGATACCATAATGTACAGAATGATATTACATAGTATTACATTATAGTAAGCTATAATAAATAATTATAACCAAAGTATGTATTAAAACTTGTACAGTAAGCAAATAAGCTGGAAATAATATGGTACTCAAAAGTTAAATGAACTTACTGTAGCTACTTTCACTATCGCTGGCATTAGAAGTAACATGCTCTGCAATTAGGAAGAGTCAAAAGATGAGTCACAAAGCTGTGTCAACATAAACAGGTTTTAAGAAAGGGAACTGTATACATGCTGCATAACAGAAATGTACTATTAAAACATAAAGGAGCTTATATTGAGAAATAGCATTTAAAACAGCAGCAGTAATTATTTGAGGGACAGGGAGAAAGTGCAAAAGGGAGAGGGGAGTAATGCAGACTCCTGGATAGAACAATGTCCACACATGATGTTGTGCATCCCAGCAGCACAAACAAATTTATTATCATAAAATAAACAATGGATGTTGTCAAGACAGAAAAAAAAATACTCTAATAGGTGTTCAGATAGTAATTTGCACACTTTGATTGATCATGCATAAACAAAAGAAACTGAAAAATCTGGGACATTCATATTGGTATTCTACTAAAGCTCAATTTTTACATGCTGGGACTCTCCTTAGAATATATGCAAAAAAAATAATAATTATATAGTGGCATGTCATTGTGGTCATTCTTCAAAACTTACTCAGAGTCTTTGTTCCATAACCATCGTCGGCTAACCCGGGGATCTCCTGCACAGTAGTCCCCAGACAGCAAGCAAAGACAGGAAGAATAACCGCAGAAGAGGAAGGAAGAAGTCAGTGGATTTGAACTGAATACTACCATGACAGACCATGCAGATAAGCCAATCAGGAGCCCAGTGGTGTTTTTACATGACACTGTGACATTACCATACTTAATTAAGATTTTTTGCCTCAATTAATATATACCAAAATAGTGCAATTCAAAGACAGTATCCCTTTAGCTCCAAAAGCACATTGTATTTCATATTGAACAATAAACAATAGATTTACATTGTCTGCTGAGATAACAAACCTAGTTTTAACATGTGAGTCGCATTGCAATTAAATAAATAGAGGAACATGGTACTCCAATAGTTAAAAGACACTTGTACGATTCAGGGGTACAGAAAAATTATAAAATCAATTACATATCTATTACATTACCACTGGAAACAATCTTTTGTCCTGAACAGTGTGGAATATTATTTAATTCTTGGCCAGATTTATGATTGTTTTGAAATACAATATACTTTAGCTGAAAGAAAAAGGATATGGTCTCTACCTCTCTCTCGAGCAACTCCTTTTTATTCCTGTTCATAAAAAGGTCTAGTTTACGAGAGTAATAATATGATGGGATCCAGATTGCTGTCACACATTGGTCACAGTAGTATAGCCTCACCCTGCCTTTATGTACGTATGGCTGTGAGCACTGTGAGCTATGCTGTCTCTTAGTCCTACTTACGTTCTGGATCACTGGTATCCTGCTCAGTGTGGTCCTTGTTCTTGTAGAATGGGAATTTTCGTGAAAAGATGAGGTTCTTTTTACGCTTGTCATTGAATGACTGTGAAGGAGAAAAGGCATGGGGCAAACAGGGACAACTACAGTAAGTGCTGTCATACTCATGCTGACAAACCCACAGGTTGTAAAAGTGGAAGCAACAGCAGTGACTCATGCTCACAAGACATCACACACATAAGCTAAATCAAACTTATGGCTATGTTTGTAGAAATTCATCTTCTAGGAGATCGCAACTATTTTTTTAGCATTAAGTTTCATAATTATTTTCAGTTCATGCAAAACCTTTTTGATGTTTACATTGGCCCTGACATGCAGAAATTGGTGATAATTACCAGCCACACAGTGGCATGGTGGCTCAGTGGTTAGCACTGCTGTCTCACAGCGTGAGGGACCCAGGTTTAATTTCACCCTTGAGCAATTGTTTGTGTGAAGCTTGAATGTTCCTTCTGTGTTTATGTGGGTTTCTGCTGGGTGTCCTGGGGTCCTCTCACAGTCTGAAGATGTGCAGGTGAGGTGGATTAGCCATGCTAACTTGCTCATAGCATTTGGGGATGTATAGGTTAGGTATGTTCGCCATGAGAAATGTAGGGTCTGGGTGAGATGCTCTTTGGACGGTCAGTGTGGACTTGTTGGGCCAAATGGCCTGATCACACACTTTAGGGATTCTATTATTCACTACTTCGGGAACAGTCAACATTAAAAGAGCCAACGTTGTTACTGGAACCCAGGGCATAAGTGCCCTGAATGGTATGCTTAGGATTTATAGATATACATGCGCTCATACATAAAATTGTCCATTAAGAATCAATTGTGTTGGAATGACGTTCTAATTTGATGTTCTAGGGTAAAATTGGAATTGCAGTATTGAACTGCCTGATTCACTTTTTTAATGAGTTCAAGTGAATATCAGTAGACTTATACAACAAGTAGCCATTTGCAAAGTTTTAGTCTCGATCATCTCCACAGTAACATAAGACCAGCAAAATGAAAAGAACATGGTTCTTTCCGTTAAAAAGTGTGGCACTGGAAAAGCACAACAGGTCAGGCAGCATCCGAGGAGAATCGCCGTTTCGGGCATAAGCCCTTCATCATTCCTGATGAAGGGTTCATGCTCAAAACATCGATTTTCCTGCTCCTCGGATGCTGCCTGACCTGCTGTGCTTTTCCAGTGCCACACTTTTTGACCTGATCTCCAGCATCTGCAGACTTACTTCACCCCAGAGGGCTTTGGAGATGCTATTTTATATGCATTTTATCTTTTACACTAAAAAATACCATGAATTGAAATATTTCAAGTGTTTACCAAATGTTCCATCTTAAATTAATTGTTAGATTGCCTTAAAATACATACTCAGCTATATGATCTGATAAATTGGGGCGGCACGGTGGCACAGTGGTTAGCACTGCTGCCTCACAGCACCAGGGACCCGGGTTCAATTCCCGCCTCGGGCGACTGTCTGTGTGGAGTTTGCACATTCTCCCCGTGTCTGCGTGGGTTTCCTCCGGGTGCTCCGGTTTCCTCCCACAGTCACAAAGATGTGCGGTTCAGGTGAATTGGCCATGCTAAATTGCCCGTAGTGTTAGGTAGGGGGTAAATGTATGGGTATGGGTATGGGTGGGTTGCGCTTCGGCGGGTCGGTGTGGACTTGTTGGGCCGAAGGGCCTGTTTCCACACTGTAAGTAATCTAAATCTAATCTACAAACCTTAATCGTTGGTGATTACATGCACTGAAGCATAATCACACTTCAGGGATTTTAGCTCTCCAAGGCCAAAAAGAGTTTAAGGGATTCTAAAAGTTCAAGTAATTCCTGATATGCAAATGTGAACCTATTAATATTATACCTTTGTCACTGCTATTTCCCTCTACTTTTACATCTGAACAGTAATTCAACATTTGTTCAGAAATAAAAGATGATTTAATAAAAGAAATATTCTGAACAAAAGACATTAGGCTCGATTTAATAATCTCATAAGTGATATATATGTCACTTTATATCAAACCTTATGGTGATGAGGTATCTGAAAAATCAAATATTAATATTTATAAAGTATAGCATTTTTGTCAGGTTCAGCCTTATGCTGGGACGTACTTTCAAGGACACTGGTAGTGAATCCTGAGGTCATTCCTCCTCATTGATGTCTTTGCCTATTTGTCACACAATCTCACTTTACTTTTAGGATATCATCAATTTTCAAATACCACTATTACTTTTAAGTGGTGTTAGACAAGACAGAGTGAATGCTGAGAAAGGGGAAATTCAACTTAGTTTACAGAAGATTTTACTCATGTTAAGAAAGGCAAATTTTGAGTACATAGTGGATTACATAAATTTTGATGCAAAAAATGCAGAATTACTTCCTACATTAATTCATATCAGCTGAATAAAGGTTATGGTGTATTCAGTGCAAAAGGTGGCATGCCATCTTTGCTTGATGATGTTAGGTGAGAATACTTGTGCTTTGTTACACTCAAATCATTAGCGCTAATGTATGCTATGATTATCCTTCATCAGCAGTGGCTACCATATATTAAATCGAGCCCACAAAAAGGACATGTTTAAAAGAAGACAAAATATGCTATTTAATATAATGTTATGAAACAATACACAAAGCATGCAATGTTGGGAAGTTGTCAAGACAGGAAAATTAAAATGTTTGGCTGAAATAATAAAACTGTTGTTTTAACAACTTTTCAGATTCATGCAATTCATATGTGACAAATGTAATTTTCTTATTAGATGGGAGATCAAAAACATGAAATATAACAGAAATGTAAATGTTTTCTGTGTCCCATGTGTTTGGGTCGGTTATAATGGCTAATTATATCAATTTGTTTTATTAAAAATCAAATAGTAAGAAACGATATGCTTTTATCTCAGAGCAGAATAGCAGCTCAACATCAGTGAACATAATTTTCTAAAAAATAAATGAAAAGAATAAATATCTATCGCAACATAAAAATGACCCATATATTTAGTATCACCTACTACTTAATGGTAACCTTTATTAATAATGAACATAATAGTAAATACATTTGATCTCCAGTTTTCTAACACATTTTCACTTGCTTTCTTCTGGCTGTTTTTACGATTAATTTTTTCTTGACCCAGAAGGTACTAATTTCTTGTTGAGAAATGATCCAGGGCACCCATTTGACCAGTTGGATCAACTAATTCACCATTAAACCAGGATCAAACTTGTTCTGTATAGCAGTTGCTTGATGGATAAATTCAATGAACCATCAGTGAATGATCCCATTTGTCAACATTTCATTGGATTGTTTGGGAGATAGATTTCATTTGAAATAATTTTAAAAAGTTTGCTTCAGATAGATTTCATTTGAAATAACTGAAAAAAGTTTGCTTTAAATGTCTGAAATTTCAATGACTGAGAACACATAACTTTAAACAGTTTATTTTGTATAAAGTTACTAATGTTCAGGTAATCAAATCAAAGCAGTTGCTTGATGTTGAGTGAAAATAATTTTCTAGACATTTTGGCCCTAGAAGTCTTTGAATTCACGCATTTGTTTTTAGAGATGAAAAGTACAAAGTGTTCTAATTTGTTGTCAAATTGGATATTACAAGCACAACACCTTCATCTTTATCCAGTATTTATAGCAAGAAAACTTTATAATTCAAACTGAAGTGAAATTACTCTAACTATTAGATAGACAGGAATTTTGATCAATTGCAAAGCAAGAAACTAAATTATTAATACGCTACTGAAGATCAGAATAAGCAATTGAGAGGACCAAATACTTCCTTGATCCAACAAACAAAAGTAACAGCTATGTGAAGAGGTTTTCTCTTTGTGATTTGAGAGCACAAGAATTAACTTTTGAAGAATAGTTATAGTTATAGCTATACGAAACACTTTATTTATTCTGACATAGTAATTTTTGTTTGGCCTTATGGCAGCAGTGCTCTTGTATATCCCTTGTCCACTTACATCATTTCACATCCTTTCCTTTGGCCATTAGTAGACTTACGTTCCCTATGTCTAAGACCTCAAAATCGTAAGCTCTTGAATGCTGTAGAATTTGAAATCAGAAGGGACAAGAGCCAGGGTCAAGGGAGTGAGTTTTTAAAAAGGAACTGGTTTAAAAGATGAAGCATGTGAGCTTCTCTATTGATGGATTTGTGAAAGTGCTCCTTCAGAATGTCTTTTTTGACGAAATTGATAGTCAACAGAAAGTTGACTTTATAGTGCAGGCAATGGCCTAGTGGTACTACCATTAAACTGATATTCCAGACACCCAGGTAAATGTTGTAGGGCCCAGGTTCGAATCTCACCACTGCAGATGACGTAGTTTGAATTCAGTAAAATCTGGAGGTAAGAGTCCAATAATGACCGTGAATCCATTGTTGGAAAAACCCATCTGGTTCACTGATGCCCTTTAGGGAAGGAATCTGCTCTCCTTACCTGGTATGGCCGACATGTAACTCCAGGCCCACAGCAATGTGGCTGACTCTTAACTGCCCTCTGGGCAATAAATGCCAGTTTGGCCAGCGATGCCCTCATCCCATGAATGAATAGAAAAAGTGGAGTGCATTTTGCAGAGCATAGTGCAACAAGCCTCCTTTATAGATTTCTCTGCACAAGTCTGAGGTGGTCAAAATTTAATAATGAATTTACTAAATTGACTAAAATACCTGTATCCATTATAAAATACTCAGCATTTCTTTTACCTCTAATTCCTTCAAAAATGAATTCCTATCATAGTAATATTTATATCCTATGAGTACTATCACTATGTCTCATCACATTTTTATAAATTGATAAATATTTTCAGTTTGCTGAAAACATTGAGAGGAATTTTATGGAGCCTGTATGAGTGGGAAACATATGTGGAATGACTCAATTAGGCAAGTGCAAAATCTCACTTTCCTGATGTTGTTTTGGGATGTAGTGACAAAGTTAATGACATATTTATGGAATGTCAAAATTTACACCAGCCAGTGGCAGGTTCTTACATGTAACATATTCACATTCTATGAATACCAATGAACATAATACAGTTTTCTATAGAGTCTTACTTGCAGGATAAAGTTAACAATGCATGTGAATCTCATGACACACAACTGACACTCATTTAAAAAATGATACCTATCAGGCAGTTTTGTGCAGTTGTGACTAAGGTAAACAAGTTTCTGTGTTGAACTCCGTGGCAGAAGCCAGCAGGTCTATCGAGGTTGGAGTTTGGATGCAGGGAAATGAGGTGCCAGTGCGTGAACAGAGAGAGGTTTTGGGTATTGGAAGGTGTGGTGAAAGGGAGAGCCAAGACTATAGGCTGCGGTGATCCTGTGAGGGAATTGGGATGACGGGTCAAGCATCAATTTAAAATTGGATAAAACTCACAGGGTGAGGGTCAGTTCTGTCAATTGTGGTGTCTTGAGCGTTGAATTGAGAGTGCTGGGTGACAAAGAGAACAGTAACAATCAAAGGGGGAAGCTGTACTCAGTACAGGAGCAGATAATGGTAATGTGTATAGTGTAATGATGTCAGAATCATATGATTAAGTAGAAAGTTAACTGGAAGGAGGCAGAAGTTCTGACCTCCTGGTGTGAGAGTGTGCAGAAGGTCATGCTCTTCCTCTTGCAATATCTGCCCATGTTACAACATCAGATGACAATGCACTGCAGACCACTACTGTTCATGGCACCCTTTGTAGTGTATCTCAGAACTTCCTCCAGATAGGAAAAGGCAAGATAAGAAGCCCAATGGTGTCTGATATGAGCCCTATGATATTTCGGGTGGAACAGCGGAGGTTACCTCAGAGTACAACGGGATCTTGATCACATGGGCCAATGGGCTGAGGAGTGGCAGATGGAGCTTAATTTAGAAAAATGAGAGGTGCGGCATTTTGGAAAAGCAAATCAGAGCAGGACTTATACACTGAATGATAAGGTCCTGGGGGGTATTACTGAACAAAGAGACCCTGGGGTGCAGGGTTCATGGTTCCTTGAAAGTAATGTCACAGGTAGATAGGATAGTGAAGGCGTCATTTGGGTATGCTTTCCTCTATCAGTCAGACCACTGAATATAGGAGTTGGAAGGTCACTTGCAGGTATACAGGACATTGGTTAGGCTGCTTTTGGAATATTGCATGCAAATCTGGTCTCCCTCCTATCAGAAGGATTTTGTGAAGCTTGAAAGAGTTCAGAAAAGACTTACAAGAACATTGTCAGGGTTGGAAGATTTGAGCTATAGGGAGAGGCTGAGTGCCTGGGGCTGTTTTCCCTGGAGTGCCAGAGGCTGAGGGGTGACCTTACAGAGGTTTATAAAATCATAAGGGGCATGGATGGGCTAAATAGACAAGGTCTTTTCCATGGGGTGGGGGAGTCCAGAACTAAAGGGCATAGGTTTAGGGTGAGAAGGGAAAGATATAAAAAGGACTTCAGGGGCAACATTTTCACATAGAGGATGGTGCATGTATGGAATGAGCTGCCAGACAAAGTACTGGAGACTAGTACAATTACAGCATTTAAAAGGCATCTGGATGGGTATATGAATAGGAAAGATTTAGAGAGAGGTGGGCCAAGTGATAGCAAATGGGAGAAAATTAGATTAGGATAACTGGTCAGCAAGATTGTATTGGACCAAAGAGTCTGTTACCGTGCTATGATTCTATGCATGAGCTTGAATGTTGTCCTTCACTGCTTCACTTTGGGGTTGTCTAATTGGCAATATCAGCCAAGGATAACTCTTGTCACCAAGGATCCACCCATTAAGCAGGCTGGGGATTTCAAAAGCTCTAGGAGCCATGATTTGCCAAAAGTACATTATTATTTTTCTATGATTGCAGACTAGTTCTATGCTGATGAACTGAAACCCCTTAAAATTTATAAATGCAGCAGGCTGTTGCCAAGGAGCTTTCACTCCACAAGTGAAGTTTATAACATGGAATACTTGAGAAGATCCAGTGTTGACACCAAAAGTGGCTGGCATTGCAGCAGAACTATTTGCATTGGTGTTGAAGTATTGATACATGCTTTCAGAAAGTTTCCTCCTTCTTCTACTTCCCACTGTGTTGAAGAACAGTCCCGATTCCTGAGCTGGCATAGTGGGAGTTTTCTGTGTGGTTGGCTTTGAAGATTTGTCCCCAGAGCCTTTGGACCTAGAGTGCCCAGCCTTCTGAAGGCCTTCTACACAGATACAGGCTCATCCTTCACAACTTGAACTTAGGAATATCAGAACAAGAGGGCTTTGAAGCATCTAAATACCTTAGGAATGTCCTGAGAAGGCTCAGGGTGTACTGGGGTTGCCTCACTGGCATCATCAGCCATAGAATTAGGAATTATAGTTGCCTATTTGTCTTTTAAGTCTTGCCCACCATGCCCATTCCTCTTTCTCAATATCATATTCTTGCACTCTCACTATACCCCTTGATTCCTTTAACCTTTGTGAACAAGGAGCAGCTCCTTTACATGTCAAAAGGATGACAGCAGTTGAAATGTATAAGAATTGTTTACTCTCATAAGAAATCAGCTCCTTAACTGTTGATAATCTCAGGCATCAGGGATCATTGAACCATAAAGTTAAGGACAGCATCCAAGATGTTGCACTTTAATGTCAATCAAACTGAGGCAAAGTGCAATTTACAGGGCAATCCAGGCTAGGCCTGTACACATCATTCCACACTTAATACACTTTGTGAATGACAGCTCAGAATTAGGATTAATTCTTCACATCTCGAGAGGGAAAAGTTAATTTTATGGGCCAGTGTTTCAAGGTAAGGCATTACCACTCAAGGTTAGAGATGTATATTGATCAACTCATATGGCCACTTGATCTCACAATGTATTGGTCAGATAAGAAAAGCAGCACAAAGTGCTGCAGCTCACAGGTTCAATACTATCTTAAATGATACGCAAGAATTTTAGACCTACATAACATTTTATGAGCACTCAAATACTGATTACTGATGATGAAAAGGTCAAAAGGAGATTTAAGAAGATTTCTCTCAACCTGCTGGCTATCATGAGAGATTTCACTTCATACCACTCACATATTATACCCCCATGGATGACTTGAATGATCTAAACTTAACATAATGCATACGTCAGCGTTGAAGTCAATGAGTGTGTGCTAAGAAAGCAATGTGAACTTTACAAAGACTGGCAGCCTGTAAGCAAGCAAGGGCAAATTGTGTGACTCAGTAAGAAAGTAAGGCAAGAACCATTAATGCCTGTCTGTCCCTGTATGCAAAGCAATCCGGCAGAGATGAAGTAGTATATAAGTTAGTCAGAGAGGAGGCATCGTGATGTGGTGAGGCTGGCAACTTATGCAGACAATGGGGTGAGGAGGATGGTGACCATGGAGCTTAGTGGGATATTATTGTGAAGAAGTATTTACATGGTTGCTGGGACAAACATTTGGTGAGTTCCAGCCACCACATAACAACTCTAACTTACATGCAAAATCACTTGCACAGTTTAGCTCCTTGGTGAAACAGAGGGACATTGGAAGTGATATATAAATTAAGGTGAGTTGGGACTTAAACAATATGCAAATGCATGGAAATAAAGTGGTGGCCACTCAATAGCAAGATTTCAATCTTACAATTTTAGGTTTAAGTGCAAAATCAGGAAAATTTTTCTGAATACTGATTATCTGATTTTTTTCTTCACTGTGTGTATGTTACCACCTTTCTTGCCATAACTCAGTCCAAAACAAAGAGTGGAAATTCTGCAGTAACAAGTTGGAGTGTAATGAGTTAGTGTAATGGCTGGCTCACCATAGTCATGTTAGTGCTACCTCTGCTGTGAGCAGCTTTCTGTGCACAGCAGGGAAAATGTAAAAAAGTAAGTCTGCAACTTTGAATTTCTGGATGAACCAAAATGGCTGTATATTTTCCCTACCCTAATGGCATGGAAATGAAATGAAAAAATATGAGACATACTTTGACTGTTTCACTCTCTTTGGGCAAAACAGGTCTAATTTTAAAACCCCCTGAGTAAATAAAAGCAGTCCTGTTCCTGGTGCTGAGGAAAAAGTGCTACAACCTCTATTGCAGTCTACATCTCACTGAACAGCAGAAAAGCCAGACAGGAGACATTTTGCAGGTTTTAAAGACATGCTTTTAACCTCCAAATTAATGTTACTTACAAACATATTTGTTCAATGTCAGGCCTTAAGGGGAAAGGGAGACTATTGATCAATATGTGATGGTATTCATACATCTAGCTGAATCCTGACAGTGTGGACAAAAGAACAATGATCCCATGAGAGATATATAGTGTCAGGCATAACAAATCCTGCTGAGGTTGTTTGCTGAGAGAGAAAAGATCAAGAAAAGTATTGACATGAGCAAAAGCCCTACGATTGTCAATCATCAGCCACAGCATATTAATAGGAGAACTGATGAGGTTATGTATTATGCTGGAGAGACATTCTAGGTTAAATGAAATAGCTTAGGAAAAAGGAAGATATATTTGCAGAAGAGTCAGCAGAAAGATTAGACCAGTGGGAAGGACGTAAGTTCTGTGGAAGATATTACATTAAAGGAAAGGAAGCGTGTACAGTGTGAGGAAAACAACATTCTATATGCAAGAAGCTGATTCACTTTACATCCAAGAACTCGAATAAAAATGAACGAAACAACCCTATGAAGATAGCGGTTGGGAGCGATGCCATGAATGATTCTGACGGATAAATCTACATCATTCAACAAGGTGATATTGTTGGTTTAATGGTCTGTGACTGTTAGAATGATGACCACAGAAGGAAAGCATCAAGTGAATGTGAAGTGTCAGTTGACGTCACGAGTTTTACAGATCTGTATAAAGTGGCTTAAAGTAGTTGAAAGTTCTTGAAAGTGATGTTCAACCTATATGATGCAAAAATGCTCTATAGATAAATTAAGCTGACAGCCTAATGCAATGGGAAAGATAAAGAACTGCAGTTCCAGATAGTAAAAGGTGACCAAGAAATCCATTCATCCCAGCAGAAGCTCAACTAAGTTTAAAATAATAACTCTAAACATTCCCCTAGAAGGGACTGAAGTACTTCATAGCCCACTAAGCTACTGACTAGTTCCTGACCAATTACAAAGGTGTGCAGGTTAGGTGGATTGACCATGCTAAATTGCCAACAGTGGTGTCCAGGGATGTATAGGCTTGGTGGGTGCCTCTTTGGAGCTTTGGTGTGCACTCGATGGGCCAAATGGCCTACTTCCAAACGATAGGGATTCTTTGTTTCCACAGGTCTTGGATGCCTTCCTGGGGAACATATCTCCAATGATAATATGATCATAATATGATATGGAAATGTAAGACCAATGCAGCTTCTGCCAAGTTCTAGCTGCCCTAAATTGAGCCTGAAAGATGAAATAAAATGGCTAAGAAAAGAACAGAGTATTCAAGATAATGACAACATGTATGGACCAGATTAGCAGCATGGAGACAGTGAAAACGTACATGTTGAGATCCAATGGATCTCAATAAAACTTTTGATGAAATTTAGCCACAATTTGCTGAAGCAAAGGACTTTACTACCTCCCATGCTGAAGATGTTATTAACAAGTGTAGCTGGATGAAAGCAACAGTTTCTAATTACATTCTGGTCATATATGGGAAATATAGATGTTTGCACATATGTGGCATTGCCCTTATATCAGAAAAGTATTAATGTAGATAGCATGAGATAGTCAATGATCTTCCAGAATTAAAACTAAAAATGCATGACCTGCTGGTCTATGAAGTTGGAGACACAATGGAAGAGGTCATTGCAGATCACAATCGGAATTTGGAATGATTGCTAGTTAGAGCTCGCTATTCTAAAACTGAACAAGAAACATATGCAATTGAAAATGCCTGATGCCAAGGACATTGGTCATATAGAAAAAGTAAAGGATTTTTCACAGATTCTGACATGGTGAGAGTTGTACTAGAAATGCAAAGACCAACAGGTGTGACAGCAGATATTTGGTAGATTTGTGAACTATTTAGCAAAGTTCTTGCATGTTGTCATCACTGTATAAACCTCTACACAGGCTCATTGCTCAGAATGTGGAGTAACACTGGGGCAAAAAGCCGCTTTTTTCACAATCAAATAGCTAGTGCCGACAATGCTAATGCTGAGGTACTACAATGTCAATGATGAAGTCACCTTGTTTCAGCACAACAGAACCTGGAACATCAAATATGCAACATCGACAACCAATTGCATTGTGTCCAAGATGTTAATGCAAAATTAACAAAAATACACTCAAATAGAGAAAAGGTACCTGGCTTTGGCTTTTGCTTCTCAGCATTTTAATCATTTTTTCGTCATTGATATAAATGATATGAATGTGAATATATGAGGGATAGTTAGTAAGTTTGCAGATTACACCAAAATTGGTAGTGTGACAAGTGAAGAAGGTTATCTCAGAGTTCAACGGGATCTTGATCAGACTGGCCAATGGGCCAAGAAGTGGCAGATGGAGATTAATTTAAATAAACGTGAAATGTTGCACCTTGGAAAGGCAAACCAGGGCAGGACTTACACAGTTAATGGTAGGCTCCCGGGGAGTGTTGCCGAACAAAGAGACCTAAGGGTGCAGGTGTATAGTTCCTTGAAAGTGGAGTCGCAGGTAGATAGGGTGAGAAAGAAGGTGTTTGGCGCACTTGGCTTCATTAGTGAGTGCATTGAAAATAGGAGTTGGGAAGTCATGTTATGGCTGTACAGGACAATGGTGAGGCCAGTTTTAGAATACTGTATTCAATTCTGGTCTCTCTGCTACAGGAAAGATGTTAAATTTGAATGGGTTCAGAAAAGATGTACAAGGATGTTGCTGGGATTGGAGGGTGTGAACTATAGGGGGAGGCTAAATAAACTGGAGCTATTCTCCCTGGAGTGCCAGAGGGTGAGAAGTGACCTTGTAGAGGTTTATAAAACTATGAAGGGCATGGATAGGGTGAATAGCCAAGGTCTTTTCCCCTGAGTAAGGGAGTCCAAAACTTGAGTGCATAGGTTTAAAATGAGAGGAGAAAGATTTGAAAAGGGTCCTGAGGGACAATGTTTTCAAGCAGAGGTGATGCGTGTATGGAAAGCTGCCACAGGAGGTAGTGGAGATGGGTACACCTACAACATTTAAAAGGCATTTGGATGGGTATAAGAATAGGAAGTGTTTAGAGGAATATGGACCAAATGCTAGCAAATGGGCCTAGGTCAGTTTAGGCTATCTGGTTGGTGCGGACAAGTTGGACCCAAAGGTCTGTTTCCATGTTGTATAACTCCTGTTTGTAATAGACAAAACGACAGTATAGTTCAACTATAAGCCACTTCAAAGTATCTTCCTGAAATCACCGCTATCTATTTCAAAGGATCTGCAAATAAAGTTGCAGAGATATTATCAAGGTGCTAATTGCCAATATGCAGCCAATACATTACTCCTTACAAATAAAGTTTAGAGTGCTAAGGCAGACTGTGAAATCTCAAGATTCAATGAGAAACGACAGCTCGACATTCATAACAATTTGGAGATATCAAATCTTAAAGATAAACATCTTGCTTAAATCAAGCAACTTACACAAGAAATATTCAACTCTTTAATTGTTGCAGGAACTAATGATGAAAGAATGTCTGAAAACATCAAGAGCCCACCTGTTCCTATAAAAATGTATGGAGCATTCAGCGATGAAGTGATGGAATGAAGATAGCATCTTGCACAAAGAAGTCCCAATGGAGATGAATAAAGAGATGCTGAAGCACATTCATGCAAGGTTTTAAGGAATTTATTCTAGCTTAAGGAAGGCAAGGGAAGTGCTTTACTGGCCAAACATGAGGAAAGGGATTAAGAACTATTTCAACCATTGTAGTTCTTATAATAAATATCAAGCTAAGCAAGCTAATGAGCTACTAATGATACATAATCCCAGACAGACCACGGATGAAGCTTGAAGTGGATCTCTTTACTCTCATGGGAATTGCTTATCTTGTTACCTGCAACTAATATTATGTCTACTGAGAATTAGATGAGCTGATATCAATGACTACCAGAGAAATTGTAGAATGCCTTAAAGCATACTTCAGTCATTATGCTATTCTAAACCTTTTGATGAGAGGCAATGGCCTTCAATTCATGAGTGAAGAACTCAATTGTTTCATAAAAGATTCAAAACTTTAATATATAATACCATATATGACCTTTAGACAATCCCTATTCAAATTGAAAAGCTAGGCAGAGGTGAAATTTGTCAAAGGAATTGTACAGAAATTGTGCAAATTCAGCATGGTTTGTACAAGGCAATCCTTGAGTCAAGAAACCCACCTGTTGAAGGTATTGAAAGAAATTAAATATGTACACTAATGTCATCCTGTACCCAAACTACTCTCGCAAAAGAAACTACTGAAGCTAGAAGCAGTGACAGGTGCAAGTGACAAAATCAAGGTGAAATGACATAAGGCCAAATTTCATGTTGATAAAACGGCAGTCATTATCAGAGCTGAGCATCAGATGGTCAGTCAGAGGGCAAATGTTCAATGCCCTCAAGATGAGTCAGCCCATGTGGCAACTTAGCACTTATGTTGAGCAGTTATCACCTTGACCACATACAATAAAAATAAATGACCAGATATATCATCACATATAACTAGAGAAGCTGTATCTGCAATGCAGGCAACTGATGAGGAAGATTTGATCTTACTGCCTGCACAGTTCATGGCCATCAGTTCCAAAGATAAGCAGATATCTAGCAATGGAAATGGATCACAGCAACAGCAATCACCAGAGCAATGACATTTACCAGAAAAGCAGCATCACACTAGGAACAAGCATATAGAAGATAAATAGCCAATGACAGCTTGAACACATATCGTTAGGAGACCAGTATGATTTAATGACTAATTATCATGCACATGCAGAAAAGAAAATGGAACTGACTAGAGTCAGCACATTGTTTTGTTAATGAATGATAATTTTGCTTGAGACTATGTATATCGAGCAACTGATGATAGACGATAGTGCATGTAACTACTTTATGAAAAGGGAGAAATGAGATTGTACTTAGTGTACTGGCTTGCTTTCATGGACATCTGACTGCTGACTGCTGCCTCAGCTTGACATGCCTTTGTACACAGTCTGTGGGAGCCACTAAATGCAGATCACTTCTGATACTTAGGTTTACTAGAAACGTTTTGAAAAACAAAGATATACTTTAAAGTGCTATTTTGTTAAAACATCACAAAGTATAGACTGAACAAAAATGAGTGGTGGGGCCTATAAAAAGGATGAAAAACCAACAAAAAACATGAGAAAATTGTCAAGGGTACAACACGACCTTGGTTGCTTACATGCTTTATCACTCTTTATCTGCTACGATTTTGAATTTTCAGGTATTTTTAGAGCCGATTAAATGTCTGTTCAGAATATTCAAGACTTGCACTACTTACATTTCAATACATCCCATCAAGGAACTGCAAGCAGTTCCACACATTAAAGGGCAATCTAATTTAAAGTGTGAATAGAAGAGTCAATGATGTAATTGACTTTCATCTGGGACCAAACTTTGAATGCAACTGATGCTGGAAATAGCATGCGACCAGACATTCAGCAGAATCATGTTTGTACATTTAAATCAAAAAACTGGGTGGAAATCTGTAGAAGTAAAATGTAATTTAAATGAACAAAATAGAGCACTATGAAGATGGCCTAGTTACTGACAATAGACCATCAAACCGAATTAAATCAATTGAAATGAAGCTCAAAGCTCAGATGCTCATTTATGTGCTTTACATTCTACACTATTTGTACTTAGCAGAACGTTCCAGGCAATTCCTTGATCCTGATTTTTAAAAAAATACAGAATACATAGTGGCAAACATTGCAAAGAAATAGATCTCCACAGCTGGAACCTGACATGTTTTCCTTTATTTCAAAATACTTGTCTTACATTGTTTTTCTTTGATGGTGGTAACATAATTGGAAAGATGTAGCTCCTATTAGTAGAACTGGAAAACAGTTTCAAGCTATTATGTCTTCTGACACAGATAACCATCAAACGATCAATTTCACAAAAACTGGTGACTGAAGTAAAGCTCCGAATGTCAACCTTATGATCAATGAAGAGAAAGTGATTTCGAAAATGTGCTGGTCAAAACTTAGGTCGCATGATCCATCAATTTATTTATTTAGATTTTTCGTAATCATGTAATTGAACCATATTGCCTCTTATTCTATTAAAAACAACAACAAAAAAAATGTATCTAAAAGCCAGAGTATATGATTGGTTATTAACATTTAGTTATAAAGTATGCAAAGCAGATTGCAAAGTACAGAAAATGCTCATTCTTGACTTTACCATTCCTGAAAATGAAGTTTCAATTAGACTGCTTTCCAATGTAGTTGGTAAACAGCACTATACAGGAAGCCTATGTACAATGCGCTGTTAGGTAAGTAAAGGGTGATGAGGACTCGCATCACACATTCTTGTTTTCATCTATGCAGGCTAGTTTCTATTATAGTATTTATTGCAATAAACAAAAGCTTCATTGTGGCTTAGAATCTTTTGCAAATAAATTTAAAAGATCCCATAACAAATTTGGCATCCCCTGTGGTATCATGAAGATCACTCATAACATCAAACTTACATGACTGGGGAAGACTTAAGTGCTGCATGACAAGATTAGAATAATAGTGGTGAAAGTTTGATAATCCAGTATCATCCAAGACATCACCAGACCCTGCTTTAAACCTGGCTAATGTGATGTCCACCTGGAAGGAGGCGTTCTCATTGTAGTTTGGCAGGTCCTCAATCAAATGTACTCCTGATGATACCCTTTTTCTTTAGAACCATATAAAAAATATTCCCTTACTGTTATTTTAATCACAGCAGCTTTAATTATCCTGTACACGCAGATGGTATTTTAGAAATAATGGCAAACAAGGTGAGTAAGTTACTGTTCCAGCACACAAGACTGGGAGATGGAAGGCTTGCTGTGATGCAGATGAAGCTGAGTGACAGAAGAAGGGCAGCATGATGGCTTAGTGGTTAGCACTCTGCCTCACAGCGCCAGGAACCTGGGTTTAATTCCAGCCTTAGGCAACTTTCTGTATGGAGTTTGCATGGTCTCCCTATATCTGCGCGAATTTACTCTGGCTGCTCCAGTTTCCTCCCACAGTTCAAAGATGTGCAGGTTAGGTGGACTGGCTATGCTCAATTGCTCACAGTGTCTAGGGATGTGTAGGTTAGGTGGATTAGTCATGGGAAATGCAGGGTTACAGAGATAGCGTGGGGGGGTCAGACTGGTTGTGATGCTCTTCAAACTGTTGCTGTGTACTCGATGGGCCGAATGGCCTTCTTCCACACTTAGTGATTCTAAGAAGGTCACCAATGTTCAAACAGCTAAAACTGACTGACATAGACAGTGATCACAGTGAAACAGTTCAGACCACGTTAGGTCTGGCGAGTTCTGGCTGAAACTTGGATAGCCAGTGTGGGATCACTGGTCAGACAGATAATAAATGAAAAGTAGATAACCAAATAAATGTTATATGATTGTTTGAATTTCACATCTTGTTGTTCTTTATGTCCTTTGAAATATGGAAATATGAAATAGAGAACAATATACCAAGTAATGCCAAAACTGACAAATGCTTACATCTTTGGTTGAAATGTTTTTTTACACACTCTACAATAATCGTTAAAAATCACACAACACCAGGTTATAGTCCAACAGGTTTAATTGGAAGTACTAGCTTTCGGAGTGCTGTTCCTTCATCAGGTGATTGTCACAGCCACCTGATGAAGGAGCAGCGCTCCGAAAGCTCGTGCTTCCAAATAAATCTGTTGGACTATAACCTGGTGTTGTGTGATTTTTTAACTTTGTACACCCCAGTCCAACACCGGCATCTCCAAATCATGACTACAATAATCTTGAACCTATCAATAAATGGTTAAGAAGTTTAATTACAAAAGAATTTAATTATGCTCAATATGATAATTAATTCTGATTCTGCTTGGCTCATTTAAAAGAATTCATTCACTGCCCACTCAGTGATTGTGGCACATGGACCTGGCAGCTTGTTCTAAAAGGTTGGATAGGCTTGACAGAAAATATCAATGACAATCTTCATTAGTAAAAACAACATATTAAAATTGTCTTATAAATGCCAAAATGTATGTTATTTAAAAAAAATCATGATAAGGGCTATGTTTTCATTAATCAATAGCAGTCTTGAAATGATGACAGATGTTTTGCAGAAATTCAAAGAAAGATAGAGATATCCAGAAATAATCTTGTGAAGTTGAAGTGAATGCTAACAACAAGGAAGCCCAAGCTTGCAACAAGAAAAATACAATGTTATATTCTATCCCGTTCCTGTATCCCTCAGAAACCAAGACATTAAATAAAGATATATGAAAGAAAATAAAGACCTTTGAATGTGGATGCTAAGACTAGTGCTAAAAATTTCATAAGACAAATAAAGTGGTGTTTGAATGTATTTGATAAAAATGTCAGTATTTTGGCCTTGCTCAGAGCTGTCAAACAGCACAGATTCCTTCTTAAGGCAAAATACAGGGCAGCAGAAAGTGGTGTGAACCTAGGTACAGTTGGATAACAGATGTCACAGAATGACTGCAGCTGGGCTCCAATGGATTTGTGAAAAGTGTAGCACACCATGACAGCAGATCTCCCGATAGGAGAATTTACAAGCAGCAGCAGCATCTAATAAAATTGCTTTACAGAATTGATTTTCAATAGATCAGCTTGGTGTTCTTGTTATCTCATTCAGATTGTTACATTCAATGTGGGCAACTGAAACCAAAGACAACTGCGAGTTCCGGCTGGAGTACAGCTTGATCCCTTTTCCAAGGCAGAACATACAATGACAACAGAATTCAATATTCTTTTACGTTTACTATGCGAGAGAAAATCAAACTAAATGAACAATGCAAAAAAACACTTTTGGATTATAAAGTGCACAATATCTTGTTGAGAAATACAAAGAAATTCTTGTAAAGAAAGTGGGAAAGTTTTTATTTTGTCACAGTTAATATATATGCAATCTGAAAATGAATTTATATTGCTTTCAAGAAATATTACCTCACTATAAACATGTGACAGACAGTTCTGGACTGCTTTTCCTGAAATTAAAATCGTCCTTTTTGACAACAAAAATTATTTTAAAAAAGCTCCTAGGAAGACAGTAAAGTTTAATATAAAAGATTGGTTGAATGATTTCATATTCGATACTTAGGCCCAGATTTTCCTGTATTTAGATAGTCAGGCATAGGTGTGCTGCTCCTGGTGACGGAACGGTAGTGGTAGTGGTCCTGGAACAGGACGCTTGGAATGGACTGTGATGCAAGGGCATTGATGGACATGGAGCCCATTGTGGAGACCCTCTGCACCCAACTCCCTAGCAGCCCTCCCATCCGCCCCAATGTCAAGCGGAGCACAAGAAGGGAGGAAGAACTCTATTTTTAATTACATTTTAGTTATATCTTAATATCTTCTGTAACTCAAAATGGCACCAGAGACTGATGACATATTACAGTGTTCATTTGCTACATAAAGTGAAAACAAATCATTCAATTCAATTCAAATTACCCTGACAGCTGTACTATAACATCCACTGAGAGACTCAACATGCTCACTATACAGTAATTCCCAGGGATATTTAGTCTTTGATGAGCAATAATCTGAAATCCTTTGAAAATATCCTCAATTCTCAGTTCGAATTGGAGACTTTGGAAAGTTCTTACTAAATTAACTAGATGGTTATTGAGGAAATGCCAGAAGGATTAAACCTGTTCTAGCTCATAGATAGCTACAAAGTTGCTCTGCCAATCACTCATACTGATCATCATCCTTGTCCCAGTATAATCCCTCACTGACCTTACTGAGATCCTATTCCCTCACGTATATATCTAGATAATTACCCTCTCACCCACTTACTGCCATTCCATCTCCCAACCCTCTACCAGTCACCACCTGGGACCTTTCAGCCTCACACGTGCGACCCTACTCCCCTCACACTTACTTGGCATCCGAGCCCCTCATTCACTTGCCACCCTACCTCCTCACCTTGCTGGCACCTAACCCTCTCACTTGCTGAACCACTTACCACTCTACCCCTTATCTACCTATCTTACCCTGATCTCTGTTGTAGCTTGTCAATTATTCTTTTGATTCACACCCCAGAACACAGCATTGACTGGTGTAAAAACAGTGCTTAGTCTCCAGTGCAGATTCATCACTGCACCAGAAAGCTATCTGAACAAGTACGCTCCTCACTTCTCAAAAAAAACCTGAATCAGGGATTCAGGCCAGAAATGTGTAACACCAGGATAACGTAAGTAAAATGGAGTGTAATGGCAATCGAAGTGTGATTGCCATCCCTTGGAAGATTCTGCACTATTTATTTCAGGAAAATACAAATGGTCTTAATGGATGTTGATTTCCACTCTTGATTGACCTGTGGTGGCCCACTCTAGAGGTACATAAATGGAGTTAGGAGGGGATGCAATCAACTATAAAACTTCTCAGTTCAGCAACTTGTGAGCTAAAGCAAAACAAAACATTCATTTATGCTTGGCTCCAATATAGGAAATATTCCTAGAAATAATATTAAAATGTTATATTTGATTTGTATCTTGTTCACCGCTGACATTTTTCTTCAGTCAGTTTCAAGATCTTTTCATCTGTCAACTTTAATTGTTCATCTATATTTTGGTTTAAAGGGTCTGAATAAATTATCTTTTAGGATATTTGGATAAGGTTAATGGAAGATTTCTATTATTACCAAAACTGATGAAATTTGAACAGTATAATTACAATACAATTAATATGGCTGCTACTTGTCTGTTGAATGCAGGTACACTTTCATAAATACATCAATATGCAAAAAGCAAAATACCAGATATTACAAGTGTACTAAACTATTTAACAGTGAACAAATATTGATCAAAACAACTTATATCAATCACATTCTGTTTTGAAATACAATTTATTTTTGCTTTTAAAATACTTAGAATAAAATACAATTATTGCTTTGCTGATGCAATATGGGTCATTATTTTGTAGAAACAGTTATTTGTTGTGATATACTAAAAATCAGTGTGATGTTTCGAGGAATCAAAGTAAACATCCAAAACATCTGCTTTTAACTAGTTCAACGCTGTTTTAAGAAAATTAGCAATATTTTAAACATTGTGCCAATTATCTTTAAATCAATTCTAATTAAGTATTATAACATTTTCACTTTCCAGCTATATGATCTCCAGTTATCTTGCATCACTACAAAGTCTGGCTCCTATACAAATCTATAAATATTTATACAATGTGAGTTTGAACTGTGTTATTGAGACGTCTGTCATATATGCACTTTAATTCAATGAAATCAATTAGCACAATGAAATCTGTACCCTCTCAAAAAAAGGTCAGTGAAATTTATTGGAGTTAAAGATCAATATCACCTTTGTCAAAGGTTTTATTCCTACCAATTTGGCAGTACTAGGAAAGTGTGTTGAATTTTAAGTACAGCATTTCTGACATTAAATAATTTTAAAGTCTAAGTTTTCATACTAGATACAAATTAATGGTTTACAAGTTTCTAAGTTCTGACTTTGTTACTTTGACGAGAAAAGTAGTAGCGTAATGCAAAAAAATGCAGGAACAATTGTCTGTATCTAGTATTTTTAAAAGATGTGAAAAGGTCATATTTTTATACCCCATATAAGTTTAACCTGTTTGCAACATATTGTTCATCACAATAAATTATTCAGGGTATGGTAATTTTAAATATGCATTGAATGTAAATGGACCTTTAGGAATGTAATTCTATTTTGAATCATTTTCAAATCAACCAGAGTTTCTCTTAATATCTTAAATGCTGTCTGGCAAATGAAGCTCCGGGAACTATCAAATTCAGTCTACAACAATTGCAGTATTTTCTTCACTTACCCCTTTGGCATCAATCACTCCAGGATTGGCATTGAACTTTACAGTCTTAAGTCTAGATCGTTCTTTCCTTTCAACTCTGGGGGTACAGAAGGATGAATAGTCGATCAGAATGGATTACTTTGATTCAATGATTCAGTCAAGAATACTGAGAAAGATAAATTTGCTGGATAGTAAAACAAGCAGCCTATTACAATTCTTACACAAAAAATTTATATTTAAATCACATCTGTACTTTACCCAGGTATCAAGACTGTAGTTGACATTTATATAATTTAATAAAAAATATAAGATGATATTTACTCTTGAACCATTATACGGAAGCTTCACATTATATTAAAATATGCCCCACAGGTCAACATTCATTTTAGAGCCATTTCTATGAGGTTTGATTTTAATGTGGCCTAGGTGAGGGATCAGAGTTCCACAGGCCCTATTCTAGTCTACTCTATTTTAGTTCTGGGAAATTTTACAGAGCATTTTTTACAGAGATTTTTTGAAAGAGCAGCCTAATTATGAACTGGCTGAAACAGGATCCTCAATAATTGGCAAGCCTTTTGTTTGGGAGCATATAAATTCAGCTCGCAAATTCAGTTCAACCTTGGACTGAATGTATGCATTTGCTGAGTAAGAAAGAGCCTCAAGTGTTATTTTATGCAAAGCTAATTTAGTCTAACTTTTAGTTTGGACTCAAGTAAACTCTGTAGTTTAAAGTTAAAAATCACACAACACCAGGTTATAGTCTAACAGGTTTAATTGGAAGCACACTAGCTTTCGGAGCGACGCTCCTTCATCAGGTGATTGTGGAGGGCTCAATCGTAACACAGAATTTATAGCAAAAATTTGCAGTGTGATGTAACTGAAATTATACATTGAAAAATTGATTGTCTGTTAAGCCTTTCATCTGTTAGAACACAGTGATAGTTTCACTTCTTTCATGTGTAAATCACAAAACCCTTTTTTTTAAAAGTTGCATTCTCAGGTTAGCTGTTAACAATGGTAATAGCTAGACAATATGTTGAAGGTGTTAGCCTCCTGTGTTCTCTGTCTATGACCTGATGCTTAGATTGATTCTAATCTAATAAGTGAGATAATAGAATTTCACATAAATTCATGCAGTTTTTGAGCTCAGAGTTCTACATGAATGTATGCAGTTTTTGAGCAAAGTGAAATGTAACTCTGCAAGTACAAATTCACCCTACAAAATATGTGTGTGCATGTGGGTCCCTTTGTCTGTCTGGGGTGGGGGTTCTGAGTGTGAGAAAGTGTGTGTGTGTGTAAAGTCTGTGAGGGGGTGCATGTGTGAGTGTGGGAGTGTGTGTCTATAATGGTGTGTGTGGGTGTCTGTGTGCACGTTTGTGTGTACCTGTGTCCGTATGTATGTGAGAGTGAGTGTGTGTAGGAATACCAGATATTCATCACCTGATGAAGGAGCGTCGCTCCAAAAGCTAGTGTGCTTCCAAGTAAACCGGTTGGACTAAAACCTAGTGTTGTGTGATTTTTAATTATGTATACCCCAGTCCAACACCGGCATCTCCAAATCATGTTTAAAAAAAGGGTTTTGTGATTTACACATGAAAGAAGTGAAACTATCACTGTATTCTAACAATGAAAGGCTGAACAGACAATCAATTTTTCAATGTATAATTTCAGTTACATCACACTGCAAATTTTTGCTATAAATTCTGTGTTATGATCGAGCCCTCCACAATCACCTGATAAAGGAGCGTCGCTCCGAAAGCTAGTGTGCTTCCAATTAAACCTGTTGGACTATAACCTGGTGTTGTGTGATCTTTAACTCTGTACACCCCAGTCCAACACTGGCAACTCCTAATCTGTAGTTTAAAGCATTGTGCTAGTGAAGTTTGAGTATATTTATATTCAAGGGGTACATTGATTGTGCAGCCAACTAAACACAGGCTGAAACGGGATCCTCATTAACCAACTCAAATGGGCTCTCTGCGTTAGAAACATATATAACTATCCTAATTAGTGCAATTCAGCATTTAGGTTTGCATCTTATAATAGAGTGTTGAAATCGAGTCTCAAGGAATTAAGCAGTGAATGGTATTGTTAAGTACTTTTAGCCCTGAAAGTAAAAATAAAGTCTGTAGGTTACATTTCAGTCTCCAGTCTTTTTTTCTCTCTCTTACTTGTTAGGTATAAAATTGATACAGGTCTGTTGAAAAAATAACAATATAGTAGCACCTGAACTTACGAACTTAATCCATTCCGGGACCCGGTTCGCAAACCAAAAAGTTGGCGAACTGAATCAATTTTTCCATTGTTCGGATATTTCCGGAGTCTTTCTCTTTTTTGTCTCTTGGAGATTGGTGATGCCACAAGAAAACGATCCAGAGAAACGTGTTTTTTTCTTTGTTGCAGAATTTTCCAAAAATGGGACATCACATTGTCATTTAAAACATTCACTGCTCTGTTGGTCACAGTTTTGTTAGGGTGATGCCTCTCAACAAAAGCCTGCACTTCACTCCATTTGCTACAAATGGCTTTAATTTGAACACTTGATACATCTTCCCTCTCTTCTTCCTCCTCTCCAGAATGCTCCTGCTGCATAACCTTCACCTGCTCCTGTTGCTATTCAACAAGATCTTCTGTGCTGAGTTCTTGTCTGTGGTCCTCCACCAGCTTCGCCACATCATCCTCATCGACCTCCAAGCCCATATTTTGGCCCAGGGTCACAATCTCATTCACTACATTTACTGATGTCTCCTCCTCAAAACCCTCGAAGTCTCTCTCAGGTACACAATCTGGCCAAAGTTTCCTCCAGGTCAACTGCAGTGTATGGAAAGAGACCTCGTTCCATGCCTTATCAATAAGGCTTATGCAGTGGAGGATATTGAAGTGGTCCTTCCAGTACTGACCAAGGGTCAAATCTGTGTCGTTGGTGACCTGGAAACACCTGGCGAAAAGAGCCTTCGTATATAAGTTTTTGAAATTTGCAATGACATTCTGGTCCATGGGTTGGATGAGAGGAGTGGTCGTTTCGGGCATAAGCCCTTCTTCAGGAATTTTCCTGAAGAACGGCTTATGCCTGAAACGTCGATTCTCCTGCTCCTTTGATGCTGCCTGACCTGCTGCGCTTTTCCAGCAACACATTTTTCAGCTCTGATCTCCAGCATCTGCAGTCCTCACTTTCTCCTGAGACGAGTGGTGTTGGGAGGAAGGAACTTTACTTTTATGAAGTTGTATTCAATGTCCAAGTCTTCTTCCAAATTTGGAGGATGGGCAGGAGCACTGTCCATTACTAGAAGACACTTAAGTGGCAAATTATTTGTTTCAAGATATTCCTTGACAGCTGATGCAAAAACTTCTGTCAACCAGGACCAATGGTCGGCACAACATCGTGGGCTGAAGTGCCTGTTCTGTGCTGTATGGTTCTATGTTCTATATCCTAACCATTCCATGAAAATCATTTGCAGGACTCAAGCCTTGCTATTCGCCCTCTACATTACCGGGAGTTTAACCATCAACACATTATTGCGTTTAAAAACGTGAGGATTTTCAGAGTGGTAGACGAATAGAGGCTTAATCTTGCAATCCCCACTTGCATTCGCACACAATAAAAGCGTTAACCTGTCCTTCATTGGTTTGTGGCCAGGTAGTGCCTTCTCCTCTTGGGTTATGTAGGTCCTTTTGGGCACTATTTTCCAGAAAAGTCCAGTTTCATCACAGTTAAAAACTTGATGTGAGACATAACCTTCATCTTCGACAAACTTATTGAATTCCTTCACAAAGTCCTCCGCTGCCATTTTGTCCGAATTAGCCGCTTCTCCATGCCTTATTACGTTATGGATTCCAGTTCATTGACGAAATTTATCAAACCAGCCTCTACTGGCTTTAAATTCTTCAATGCTAGCAGTACTTGTACTCATCGATATCGCAAACAAATCATGGTGTATGTGTAGAGCCTTCTCGCAGATTATAGTCTCGTTAACACTATCTCCAGCAAGCTCTTTTTGATTTATCCAAACTAATAATAATTTTTCAACCTCATCTAACAATTTAGGCCTTTGCTTCGTTAAAATAGTCACTCCTTTAGCCACGCTGAAAATGTGTTGCTGGAAAAGCGCAGCAGGTCAGGCAGCATCCATAGAGCAGGAGAACCGACGTTTCGGGCATGAGCCCTTCTTCAGAAATGAGGAGAGTGTGCCAAGCAGGCTAAGATAAAAGGTAGGGAGGGAGGACTTGGGGGAGGGGCATTGGAAATGCGATAGGTGGAAGGAGGTCAAGGTGAGGGTGATAGGCCGGAGTGGGAGTGGGGGCGGAGAGGTCAGGAAGAAGTTTGCAGGTTAGGAAGGCGGTGCTGAGTTCGAGGGATTTGACTGAGACAAGGTGAGGGGAGGGGAAATGAGGAAACTGGAGAAATCTGAGTTCATCCCTTGTGGTTGGAGGGTTCCTAGGCAGAACGTGCATGTCCTTGGTGGAGAGGGAGGGGGAGTTGAAGTGTTGAGCCACGGGGTGGTTGGGTTGGTTGGTCCGGGCGTCCCAGAGGTGTTCTCTGAAACGTTCCGCAAGTAGTCGGCCTGTCTACCCAATATAGAGGAGGTCACATCGGGTGCAGCAGATGCAGTAAATGATGTGTGTGGAAGTGCAGGTGAATTTGTGGCGGATATGGAAGGATCCCTTGGAGGGAAGTAAGGGTGGAGGTGTGGGCGCAGGTTTTGCACTTCTTGCGGTTGCAGGGGAAGGTGCCAGGTGTGGAGGTTGGGTTAGTGTGGGGTGTGGACCTGACGAGGGAGTCACAGAGGGACTGGTCTTTTCGGAACGCTGATAGGGGAGGGGAGGGAAATATATCTCTGGTGGTGGGGTCTGTTTGGAGGTGGCGGAAATGACGAAGGATGATACGATGTATCTGGAGGTTGGTGGGGTGGTAGGAGAGGACCAGTGGGCTTCTGTCCTGGTGGTGATTGGAGGGATGGGGCTCAAGGGCGGAGGAGTGGGAAGTGGAGGAGATGCGGTGGAGGGCATCGTCGATCACATCTGGGGAGAAATTGCGGTCTTTGAAGAAGGAGACCATCTGGGTTGTTCGGTATTGGGACTGGTCCTCCTGGGAGCAGATGCAGCGGAGACGAAGGAATTGGGAGTATGGGATGGCGTTTTTATAGGGGTCAGGGTGGGAGGAGGTGTAGTTGAGGTAGCTGTGGGAGTCGGTTGGTTTATAGTAAATGTCCGTGTTGATTTGGTCACCCGAGATAGAAATGGAAAGGTCTCGGAAGGGGAGGGAGGAGTCTGAGATGGTCCAGGTAAATTTGAGGTAAAGGAGTAGCCATGGGCACCCGCATGGGACCCAGCTATGCCTGCCTCTTCGTAGGATATGTGGAACAGTTCATCTTCCGCAGCTACACTGGCACCACCCCACCCCCTCTGCCACATCGATGACTGTATTGGCGCTGCCTCGTGCTTCCACGAGGAGGTTGAACAGTTCATCCACTTTACTAACACCTTCCACCCCGACCTCAAATTTGCCTGGACCGTCTCAGACTCCTCCCTCCCCTTCCGAGACCTTTCCATTTCTATCTCGGGCGACCGAATCAACATGGACATTTACTATAAATCAACCGACTCTCACAGCTACCTTGACTACACCTCCTCCCACCCTGTTCCCTGTAAAAACGCCATCCCATACTCCCAATTCCTTCGTCTCCGCCACATCTGCTCCCAGGAGGACCAGTTCCAATATCGAACAACCCAGATGGTCTCCTTCTTCAAAGACCGCAAATTCCCCCCAGACGTGATCGATGATGCCCTCCACTGCATCTCCTCCACTTTCTACTCCTCTGCCCTTGAGCCCCGACCCTCCATTCGCCACCAGGACAGAACCCCACTGGTCCTCACCTACCACCCCACCAACCTCCATACACATCGTATAATCCTTCGTCATTTCCGCCACCTCCAAACAGACTCCACCACCAGAGATATATTTCCCTCCCCTCCCCTATCAGCGTTCCAAAAAGACCACTCCCTCTGTGACTCCCTCGTCAGATCCGCACGCCCCACCAACCCAACCTCCACTCCCGGCACCTTCCCCTGCAACCGCAAGAAATGCAAAACTTGTGCCCACACCTCCACCCTTACTTCCCTCCAAGGCCCCAAGGGATCCTTCCATATCCGCCACAAATTCACCTGCACCACACACATCATTTACTGCATCTGCTGCACCCGATGTGGTCTCCTCTATATTGGGGAGACAGGCCGCCTACTTGCGGAACGTTTCAGAGAACACCTTTGGGACACACGGACCAACCAACCCAACCACCCTGTGGCTCAACACTTCAACTCCCCCTCCCACTCCACCAAGGACATGCAGGTCCTTGGACTCCTCCATCGCCAGACCATAGTAACACGACGGCTGGAGGAAGAGTACCTCATCTTCCGCCTGGGAACCCTCCAACCACAAAGGATGAACTCAGATTTCTCCAGTTTCCTCATTTTCCCTCCCCCCACCTTGTCTCAGTCAAATCCCTGAAACTCAGCACCGCCTTCCTAACCTGCAATCTTCTTCCTGACCTCTCCGCCCCCACTCCCACTCTGGCCTATCAAATTCACCTTGACCTCCTTCCACCGGTCGCATTTCCAACGCCCCTCCCCCAAGTCCCTCCTCCCTACCTTTTATCCTAGCCTGCTTGGCACACTCTCCTCCTTCCTGAAGAAGGGCTCATGCCCGAAATTTCGATTCTCCTGCTCTTTGGATGCTGCCTGACCTGCTGCACTTTTCCAGCAACACATTTTCAGCTCTGATCTCCAGCGTCTGCAGTCCTCACTTACTCCTTTAGCCACGTCAGCTGTCTTTAGTGCCTTTTTGTTCTTTAGGCTTGTACAGATCGTCGATTTCGCCATGTCGTAACTGTATAGCGAGATCAGATACGCAAGCACCATTGTCATGTTTAGATATTATTTCCTTCTTCGTTTCTACAGTAATACGTTTAGGTTTCTTAACACCACTAAGACTACCACTTTTCACTTTCTTGGGAGCCATAATGAGGGCTAATTTGATGCAAAAAACAAAAAAAAGCATAAGAATGTTTGGATGTTTGATGTTCACAATGCACGCGCCAAAGATGAGCTGAATGAGATCACACGGGGCCCGAGAGCTTTTGCATTCAAAGCGCGCGTAGAAAAGCAGAACAATGACAATGAAACCATGGGCTTTTTGCATTCGTACCTTCATTCGTACCTTGAATTTCATACGTACTTTGAAGCAAAATTTTACTTACAATCCTGTTCGTAAACTGATTTATTCGTGAACCGGGTCGTTCGTATGTTGAGGCGCTACTGTATAATATTGACGTACTCAGAGCAGGATACTAGAGTGATTTAATTAATAAAAACAATAAGGATGGTAGATTTGGATGGTGTGTTGCATTTGGAATAAATGGAAGCTGCTTGATAACAAGGTGATCCACCTTGAAGACATTTGCAAAATTGTTCACAGCTTGACAAGCTTCAGATCTCAATTTAGGAGTTGAAGTTGGAGTTGCAAAAAGGAGGATATAATATAATGAGGAGGATAGATACTGTTCTCTGCAGCCATATGTGATTCCTGAAGTATGCATTGCCTGTTTGGTATGAGGCTTAAGAACAAGTCCTTGGGGCAGCACAGGAGTGGGAAGGGAGGGATCCAGTTGTCATCATTCACATTGATACCAACAACATTGATAGGACTTGAAAACAGGTTTCTGCTGAAAGATTTTGAACTCAAACTTGCTCTGGATTACTATCTGAGCCACAGGCAAACATGGCACAGGAGAAATAAAATCAAGAAATTAACTGCATAGCTTAAAGATTGGCAGGTGAGGAAAGGGTTTCAGCTCATGAAGCACTGGCACTAAACACTGAGGTAGAAGGCAGCTGTTTCAATGGAACTGGCTTCATTGAACTATGCAAGGACCAGTATTCCAGGGAATTGAAGAACTGTATTGATGGCTGTAGATATTCAGGGATATATGACTTTCCAAAAGTGTAGACAGAAATGAAAGGGTGGAGGGATAACTTCATTAGCATGAGATGGAACAAGTATAAAAGCAAGAAATAATGTAAAAGCAAAAGATGTAGAATCCATCTCGGTGGAGGTAAGAAATAACGAGGAAAAAAAGACACTAATGGCACCCACAAAGTAGCTATTCTGAAGGGTAAAGAAGCAATCAAGAGATCACGAGGACATTTAAAAAATGAAGTACGTTAATCATGGGTGACTTTAACCTTCATGGAGATTGGGAAAATTAAAGTGGCAAAGGTTGCCAAGAGGAAGAATTCATTGTATATTTAGGACAGTTTTCTAAAACAAATTGCTATGATCCAACCAGGGATCAGGCCATTTTGAATCTGGTAATGTGCAATGAGATAGGTGTAATGAATGAATTCTCAGTAAAAGATCATCTAGGGAACACAACACATTAGAATTTAGCATTCAGTTTGATAGTGAGAAACTTGGGTCAGAAACAATTGTACAAAACTTAAATCAGGCAAATTACATAGGGCGAGAGAAAGGTTGGCTGCTGTAGACTTGGAAGAATTTAGGAGAAAAGATGGATAAGGAATAATAGTGCACATTTAAGAAAACAGAAGATGACTTACAGGAAAGATATATCCTACTGATGTACAAGGCTTATAAGACAGAAATAAATTTATCATGGTTATCATGTTGATAAAGTATGGCACTGGAACAGGCACAGGATCTGATAAAGTGTTATGCCCGAAACTTCAACTCTCTTGCTCATCAGATGCTACTTGATCTGCTGTGCCTTTTCCAGTACCACATGTTATCAACTCTGACTCTCCAGCATCTGCAGTCCTCACTATCTCCTAGGTTAAAGGTGTATCAAATTGAAAATGAGAGAATTCTTGTGGCACAGAGGTTACTTAGAGAATGAGGCTGGGGAATAACACTGGTGAACAAGGAAATGCATTTTTCTTCACAGTAGAAAACATTAATATATTTCCAAAAGTACTAAATAATCAAGTGGTATAAGGATATAGAGATGAAATTAACAAAATCAAACTGATTACACAAAGTTTGGTACCATTAGCAGCTCCATCAGCTTAAGCTACTGAAATAGTCCAAGTCCAAATACAGCAAAACCTATACAATATCCACGCCTGGGCTGAAAAGTGGCAGGTAACATTCACACCATGTAAATACCAGACAATGATCATCTCCAATATGGGATAATCCAGCCATCATCCCTAGACATTCAATGGCCTTAGCATCACTGAAGTCCCAGGATTAACATCCTGGGGTTGCCACTGACAAAAACTGAACTGAACTAGCCATATAGAGGTCTTGAATATTACAGCAAGTAACTCACAGAGAAGAATGATGGAATACCTCCCCCCCCCCCCCCCCCCTTGCTTGGATGAGTGCAGCTTCAATAACACTCAAGAAGCTTGACACCATCCAGAAACCCACTTGATTACTATCACATCCATTCTCTCCATTACCAATGCTCAATCATAGCTGTATATAAAATCTACAAGATGTATGGCAGAAATTTACCAAAAATCCTTACACAGCACCTTCCAAATCCACGACCATTTTCATCTAGAAGAACTAGTAGATGCATGGGAATACTACCATCTGCAATTTTCCACCGAAGCCATTCACCATCCTGATTTGGAAATATACTGCCGTTCCTTCGCTGTCACTAAATGCTGACCTAGTCAGCAACACACATCTCCCATGACAGAATAAAAAAATACAAGGTTCTTAAGGGACTTGACAAAGTAGATCCCAAAGGATATTTCAGTTTGTGGCCATTGAGTGGACAGAATCTCAGAGTAAGGGGTTACCCATTTAAGATAGAGAACGAGAAATTACATCTCTCAAAGTGTTGTGAACCTACGGAATTCTTTACTGTAGAGGGATGTCACAACTAGGTGATGAAATATATTCAAGGCTGCAATACACAGTTTTTATTCAGTAAGGAAATTAAGAGTTATGGAAAAGAAAAACAGGAAAATGGAGTTGAGGATTATCAGATCAGCCTTAAATTAATTGAATGGTGGCGTAGACTTGATACATCTGTTCCAACGTCTTACACAGAACCTTGTTAGACTACACCTACAGAACTCCATGTAGTTTTGGTTTCCCTAACTAGGAAAGGATGTATTTGTTATAGAGGGAATGCAGCAATGGTTCATTAGGCTGATACTAGAAAGAGCAGCACTATCCTATGAGGGGAAATTGTTTAGAAAGATGAGAGGCGATCTGATTAAAAATACAAAATTATGATATGGCTCAACAGACTAGATGTAGGGAGGATGTTTCCCCAGGTTGGTGGATCTTGAACCAGGGAACAGTCTCAAAATATGGGTTGGACCACTGAGCACTGAGATGAGAAGAACTCTCTGTATTCAAACAGTAGTGAACCAATAAAATTCTCAACCACAGAAGGCTGTAAATGCCAAGTCACTGAATATTTTTGAGAGAAGTAGATACATTTTTAAATTTTAAAGGCATCATGGGTTACGGAAGAAAGCGGGAATATGCTATCGAGATAGAGGATCAATCCTATGTATTCTATTTGCTGCATCAATCAAGCCTGCTTTACACTGGAGAAACCAAACACAAGCTGGGTGACTGCTTTGGGAAACACCTCCTGTCTATGCGCAAGCAGGACCCCAACCTTCTCTCAGCTGGTCATTTTAACAGTGCCCTGTTCACATGTCCACATGTCTATCCTTGGCATGCTGCAGTGCTCCAGTGGGAATCACAGTGTAAACTGGAGGAACAACATCTCATCTTCAGACTAGACACTTTACAGCCTTCTGGACTTAATATTGAGTTCAATGTCTCCAAATTGCGAACCTGCTCCCATCCCTTTCCTTTCTTTTAGCTTTACATGTTATATCATCTGTCACTGCATTCTTTCTCTGCTCCCCCCCACCTCAGTGGGACTGTCTGTCTTTCCAGTCTGGCAGTTAGACACACTATTGTTCTGTTATTCTCACACTCCAATTACTTGATCTGAACTATCAACATCATTTCTCTCCCAGCACTCCACAGCTCCCCCTCGTCCGTTCCCACCCCCCCCCCCCCCCCCCCCAACTATTGCATAAATGCTTCTCCCTTCAGACTTCATATCGGCTCTGATAAAGAGTCATTTAGACTTGAAACATTAGCTTTCTCTCTCCATGAATGCTGCCTGATGTGTTGTGATCTCCAGCATTTTTTTGTTTTTAGTACAGATTCCAGCAACTGAAGTAATTTGCTCCAAGATAGAGGGTCAGCAATGATCATATGAAATGGTGGAACTAGCTTGAAAGAGTTAATGGCCTATTCCTTTCCCTACTTTCTATGTCTTATAGTCTTATACAAAGAAAGGGCAGCAGGGCTTCCCATTAGCAAATGGACAGTGGCCAATACAATGTTAAATCCTTATTAAGGTCAAATGTTCCATATAAGCTGAGAGGTGGTTGTTATCTACCTGGATAAAGGAACAGTCACAGGTTGCCTTGTGGAGAAGTCCCTCTGCTCCCACAGTGGTGCCCAGACAGTGTAGCTATTTGTTAATGCAAATTTTTAAAAGTTGAAGACAAAGCGTCCTCACTTTCGGCAGAATGTTGGCTCAGTGTTTATCAGTGCTGTATCACAGGGCCAGGGATCTAGGTTCAAGCCTACCCTCTGGCAACTGTCTGTGTAGTGCGTGCACATTCTTCTTTTGTCTGCAGTGATTTCTTCCGGCCTGTGTAATTATCATCACTTCAGATAAAATGAAGAAAAATATTCCAGAGTAGAAATGCAGATTGAGCAAAGACAGTTCAGAACTGTGGCAAGATGTGAGTGGAAGAAATCAAAAATGTGGAGAAGAACAAAGATCTCTGTGTCTCCATCTCCCATGGATTCTGTAATGCATGAGAAGTAAGGAGAGAAATAGATGGGTGACTTTTTTTCTGGCCATACTTGTTAAATCTAAAACCAAAGTGGAAATTCTGCTCAGTGCACGCCCTGACAGTCCCAGCAGGTAAAATGCATGGTGAAAGCAAGTGTACTAAGTAGGGCCCTACAAAATAAACTTTCCAAGGGTAAAGTCCAGGACTTTCATTAAAGGACAGTCTTGTGCTATAGCGTATTTTTCAGCAAAGAGCATAGACTTTTGATTCTGACATGTTAAGCTAGGAAATGTACAAGAGGAGCTTAGAGTTGTATATGCTTTCTGACTTTCCACCATTTCCAGTGGGGAAGTCTGCTTGCCATTGTTATTTTACTTGCATAACAGAGAATAGAAGATACTGTCTACTAGAGAGTAGGTGCTTAAGGCTTAAAGTGAGGCTAAAGGACTGAGTACTATGAGCAGTTTATTTAAGAAAGTATATTGTTCCAATTGGAGGCAGTTCAGAGAAAGCTCACTCGAGATGATTCCCTGTATGGAGTGATTGTCTTATGAACCCTGTTTGGGACACTACTCATTGGAATTTTAAAGAATAAGAGGTGATCTCATTGAAACATGTAGGATTTTTAAAGGAGCTTGATTGGATAAATGCTGAGAGGATGTATCCCCTCATGGGGAAGTCTAAGTTCAGAGGGCATAATCTCAGAATTAAGAGGCACTCATTTAAGACTGAGATGAGGTGGAATTTCTTCTCTCAGATGGTCGCAAGTCTTTGGAACTCCTTACCATAGAAAGCTATGGCAGCAGAGTCCTTGTGAATATTTAAGGCTAAGAGATAGATACAATGAAAACACAGGGGCTTTTTAACTTCTTTGCCCCCCTCAAGGGTTTCATTTTTACCCTGTGGTAAGTTATCCTTATATCTTCACCAAGATCTACCTTTCCCTTTCCATGTGAGGATTTCTCTTTGCCCCAATTTCTATCCCTCATGGACTGAAATTGATTCTGGAAGCCAAACTAAGTTTTGTGCATTAGCTCATAATCATCAGCCACTTCAGCTGCTAACCTTGCTGTTTTAACTCGCTACTTTTCCACATGAGTTCGCACTACTTCAAGCAGTGAAGTTTTTGAATTCTTCCAAAACAATTACCTCTCTAAGGGCATCATAGGTTTGTTCGATATTTAAAGCCCTTATCCATCTCTCAAAATGACTTTGTTTGATCCTTTCCAAGTCAATAGAGGTTTGATCAGGGTCCCTTGTTAGATTCCTGAAATGTTGTCTATAGGCTGCTAGTACAAGCTCATATGTGCTTAAAATAGCTTTTTTCACCTCCTCATACTCCCCAGATACCTCTACTGATAGTGATGTGAATACCTCACTAGCCCTACCAAAAGTTTCGTTTGGATCAACAAGACCCATATTGCCAATGGCCTCTGTATTTCTTTCGCCATCTTTTCAAATGAGATGAAAAAGGCTTCCACATCCTTCGTATCAAATTTAGGCAATGCTTGAACATACTTAAACAGTTTCTCATCAGGCTTCTGACTACCAGGTGCTTGCTCATCATCACTCTCTTCCTCTTAAGCCTACCTTCAGCCTTTGAAGCTGACTTTCCTTTTTAATGTCAGTTTTTGAAGTTCAAAACCTCTCTCTTTTTCTTTCTCTGCTCTCTCTTTTTCCCTCTCTTCTACTTTTAATCATAACTCAAACTGTTTCATTTCTGCTGCCCTTTCCTTATCTCTTGCCTCTAACTCAAGCTGCTTCATTTGCA
The DNA here is from genome assembly GCF_020745735.1 of Hemiscyllium ocellatum. Taxonomy (NCBI): domain Eukaryota; kingdom Metazoa; phylum Chordata; class Chondrichthyes; order Orectolobiformes; family Hemiscylliidae; genus Hemiscyllium; species Hemiscyllium ocellatum. The sequence goes on along the minus strand of NC_083406.1, from coordinate 61,873,193 downwards.
ATCAAATTCTTGCCATCTTTATAGATTCTGAAGATTTCTTCAGCAAGTTTAATTATCTTTCTTTTTATTAATTATCTTATCAAGCTATAATTATCTTTCTTTTCCTCACAGAAGCAGGCAGTTCCAATTCCAGTTTCTCTGCTAATGCTTGCAACTTGGTCTTCTTCAAGTTATTCAAGTTTTTCAAAACTTCCAAAGTCACCGCATCCACATCGAGAAAGCTTTTGGTGACTGAAAGAGCCATTTCTAACCCAAGCTTTGTTTACCCAACCAAACCAACACCCGCAATAAAGACATTAACACCTACCACTCGCTGTTTAAAATCCCACAAAGAGCTCCCAATCTGTTATGGACTAGGCCAGATAACGCAAAACACTCTTAAACAGACAGCCCAGAACATACCTTTGCAATTTGTTTCAGTAAGTGTACAGTGAAAATTACCTGGAATAAGTTAGCTAGGTTGACTACAGGATTTTAAAACAGACAAAAAGAAATTCACAAAATTACACAATGAAACACAAAGAACAGAATAGAGAACCCCCTACAGAGCTCAGTCTATCCAAACAAGGCTTAATTATGCTGTTCTGAACATACACAACAGTTGCAATAAGCAAATTCCCTTTAAAACCCAGTATAAATGGAAAACATGCCTACAGGTTGAAGTTGAAGGGCAGAAAAGAGAGAGAGAAATAGAGAGTGAGTTCCCACACAGCTCACTGTTTAACTTCCAAGCAGTTCAAGACTGAACTAAAAACTGCTCAGCTCAGCTGGAGAGTTGACCACTCCCCTTTCTTTATACAGGTTATGTCTAAAACATGGCCACTTTGGCCTGAAGTCTCATCTGTTTACATACAAACAAAAGGCCTCTCAAAATCCTTTTCATCTCTGTACCAGGCCAGACTGGTCGCAGCCTGGCCCAGTTTCTTACCCCTCTAAAAAAACTCAAGGACAGAGTCTCCTTGAGCCAAGGAACAGCTTTTAGAAAAAAAGGGACTAGCTTTGTGACAGCCTAATCCTGTTTCTCTTTCATACGGTTTTAAGGTCTTCTGGAATTATCAGCTGAAAAGGATACTTAATATTTAACATTCTAAGAACACAAATAAACCAGATGTCACAACCAAGGAGATGGATTTTTACAAGAAAGGAAAGATTGATAGACAGGTGCACTAAATTGGAATAAGCCCAAAATATGTGAACTCATTCAAGAAAGAACTAGGTTAGAGATTGATTTTTTAAAAAAACCAAGGGATGAAACAGATAATAACATGGTGTTTAACTTTGGGTTCTCTTACTGTTCTATATGTTTCTTTGTACCTACAACTGTACATTAGAAGTTTAGGAATGAGACCCTAACATTCTTGTGAGGTTTAGTACCATGATGCACCTATAATAAGATCCATTACTTGGAAATTGGGCATTATTAATTAGGTTCTCTGCAAATTAAAATAATTACTAGCTATCTAATAGGACAATGGATGGCTCAGTGGGTTAAGTAGTCACACTGTTTATTTTTGGAACTTGGTTTTAAAATAAGTGCAGGCTGATAATTTTGAACTCTTCTCTTGATCGCCACAAGTATCCAAAGTAAAATAAACATAAGTGGTGTTCAGTAGTCTTGTAGAAAATAAGTTAAAAATACAGAACAATATGTAAAAAATCAATACACTATATACGAGATTGTTAAAAGAAATAAGTGAGAAAATTATTGAGGTTTTGACCATCATGTTTCAGTCCTTCCTGGCTACAGGAGTAGTGCCAGTGGATTGAAAGCCTGCTAAAGGTTGGATCATAGTTTATAATGGGAGGAAGGACTAATCTCTCAGTATCGTCTGGTTATCTTAACCATAGATTTACTGGAAAGAATTATGAGATATAGCGTAAACCTTTGTTAAGGAAATGTCATATCTGACTAACTTGAATGTATTTATTGAGATGATGACAAATAAACTTGATGAGGGCAGAGTTGTGGATGTGGCCCATGTGCATCTGAACAAGGCTATTGACAAAATCTCATATTGACAAAACGATAGATTTGTCCAAATACATAAAAGGCTTTGGCCCATAGGAGAGTGGTAAAATGGATTAGAAGTTGTCTTATTAATTGGTACCCAAGAGTGTTGTTTGACATGTATATTGGAACAGGTAATCCGAACCAGTGTAGTTCCAAAGATCCCTATTATTGTTCCTTTACTTTGAATAACATATACTATTAACTTAGATTCAAATGGAGGAGGGCATGATAAAGAAGATACAAAAACTGGTCGTGTGTTTGATGGTAAAGAGGAAAACTTTAGACTACATGAAGATATAGATGTTCTGATCAGTTGGCTGGAAACAAGAAATTGAAGTCAATCTGGAAAGATGCGAGGTAATGATTTTTTGGCTGTGCCAAAAGGCAACAAATACACAATAAGTGGTAGATACTGAGGGGTGTGCCCATAGACCCTCAAAGGTCTTTAAAGCTGGGCATGTCAATACGATGGCTAAGAAATCATACATCATACTTTTACTTATTAGCTGAGGCAAAAAAAAATAAGTGATGTTAGGCTAGAGCTGTATACAATACTAGTTAGGCTATAGCTTGAATACTCTCTTCATTTCTAACTGGAAATATGTGACTGTACCGTAAAAGGTGCAGAGGAGATATAGGATGCTGCCAGGACTGGAAAATTTTATCTTTGAGTAGCCTGGGATTGTTTTTCTTGGAACAGAGGTGACTAAGAGATGCCTGAGATGTACAAAATTATGATGAGTTGAGATAGGGTAATTAAGGACAACATTAACAGAGGGATTAAAAAATGGTAGAATAATTCACAGAAAGACGAGAAAGTAATTTTCCATGTAGAGACCTAGAGCACATTTCCTGAAAGGGCAGTGGAGGCAGAAACTCTCACCACACTTAAAAAGTACGTGGATGGCTACTTGTAGAGCTGTGATCTTCAAGGCTAAAAACAAAGCTCAAGAAGATATGGTTAGGCTAAACGGTTTTCGTTGACTGGCTTGGACAATGGACCAAATGACATTGTATTAAATTTTCCATGATTTCTTTGATATCTGTAATTTTAAATACAATGGGGTCTAACTTCAAATTAGCATCTGCATCTGATCTGATGTCCGCTTGAATGAAATAACTGATTGCATTCACTTTGAGTAGTTGAACATTTTGTTGTCCTTAAAAAGATCCCAGAAGTCTAGGGAAAAAGTGGCCTTTAAACTCGTAGGAGTTTGGTATTTGCAGAATTGGAAAACAGGATTGTTCATTGTGGCTTCACAAAACAATTAGAGGCCATTGTTGATATACCTTCCTTCCACCATCCTTCTTCTGCTTCTTTTAAAATGCACCTGAGCTTCAGCAATTTTGGACCACTAACCTGCATTAGGAACATAGATGTAGAAGTAGACCATTCAATCCCTTGAACCTGCTCTGCCATTCTAGGACATGGCAGATAATCTACCTCAATACCATATTTGCAAGCTCCCTCTATATCTCTTTACGTCATTAATAACTGAGAATTAATTAAACACTGCCTTGTACATAATGACTGAATTACTGTAATTTCATGAATTTCATTCTGGGGTAAAGAATTCTAAACATCTGAAATTCCTCGTCATCTCAATTGAAATGGCTTGCCTTTTATTCAAATACGATGTCCCCTAGTTCTACAGCCCACAGCTAGATTTCAGCAACTTATGAACAAGATTACTTATGTCTCTTTGAACATCAATACATTTCAATCTTTCCTACCAAAGTGGATAACCTCACTTTTCAACACTTTATACCATTTGCCATGTCCTTGCCCATTGAGTCAGATGTTTAGATCCCACCGAGGCATCTTTCTGTCTTCCTCACCACAAATTTTTCCAGTAAGTTCTAAACTGTGCAAACTTTGAAATAATACAATTGTTCTTCACATCCAAAACATTAATATAGATTATGAATAGCTGGAGCACAAGTACTCATCATTGTACCACAGCTCACTAGTCACAGCCTGCCAGTCTGAAAACGACTCAATTACCCTTTGCTTTTTTCTGTTAGACAATCCTCAGTATGCTAGTATATTAACCCCAATTCCATGCACAATAATTTTGTTTACCAACGTCTTAGGTGGGGTATTTTTCAAAGTTATGTTGGGGTATGGGTATTTTTGCCATCCAAAAATCTAAATTCACCATGTCTACTGGCTCCCACTCTTTGATTCTACTAGAAATATCTTCAAACCTTCAAACAGGTTTATCAAACATGATTTCCCCTTCATAATATCTAATCGGCAGGTACCATTACAAAATTAAGGTGATCATCAATCTAACAATTATCATGATAACCATCTTTGTTAACATTCTTGGGTGAAGGCCATCAGGTCCTAGGGATTTGGCAAATTTCCACCCCATTAATTTCTCCAATACTCTTTTTTCATGGTGCGAATTTCTTTCAGTCCCAGACTCTCACAAGATCCTTGGAAGTTAATTATTTAAGGGAGATTATGTCTTTGTTCACACAAGAAAAGCATTTATTTAGCTTTTCTGCCATTTTCTACTTCCTGTTATAAATTCTCCTTTTTCTGCATGTATTGGATCCATGTTTGTCATTGATAATCTTTTCATTTTATATAATAATATAAGCTTTCACAATCCATCTTTATGTTTCTTGCTATTTTACATTCATATTCACCAGCTCAGTGGTTTGCACTGTTGCCTCACAGTGCCAGGGACCTGGGTTCGATTCCACTCTTGAGCAACTTTCTGTGTGCAGTTTTGCATTTTCCCCTTGTCTGGATGGGTTTCTTCCAGGTGCTCAGGTTTCCTTCCAGAGTTCAAAGATGGATTGGCCATGTTAATTGCCCATAGCATCCAGGGATGTGCAGGGTAGGTGGATTAACCATGGGAAATGCAAGTTTGAGGTGTAGATATGGGTGGGATGCTTTTTGGAGGGCCGGTGTGTACTAAATGGGCCGAATGGCCGTTTTCTACACTGTAGGGATTCTATGATTTGATATTCTCTTTCTCGATTTATTTATCTTCCTTTGCTGATTTGTAAGTTCTCCCGATTCCTGAAGAAGGGCTTATGCCCGAAATGTCGATTCTCCTTCTCCTTTGATGCTGCCTGACCTGCTGCGCTTTTCCAGCAACACATTTTTAAGTTCTCCCGATTGTCAGGCTTACAACTTCTATTGGGAACTTCTTTGATATAATAGTGTTCAACTTTCCTTGAAAGACATGGCTCTGTTACTTATCCTATTTGATATTTTTGTTAGTATTTAATTTTCAGAAAATATACAATTTCTTTAAAATTGCCTATCTACCAATAAATCTTTTAATCTATTATGATAAGGCTTAGGGGCAATTATGAATGTCCTTCGAGCTTTGCTGTTTCAGTTTGCTGTCACTGTGCATTGCTGGATTCACTTGCCATTTCGGGCACCAATGAAGTTGGATGTAAACAGTTGATCGTTCTTTGACAAATGGTATTAGTACAATTGCTGACTATTCATTGGTATGTGTACAATCAGTGTAAAGCTATTTGAAAGGTAATCCAGTCCTGAAAGCACATCAAGTGCATCTGATTATAAGTCAAGTCAAATTATTTAAATCTTTAATAATTCATTGGTGAATCCATATACAGCTCTGGCAATTTATCTAGATAAGAACATTGATGCATTAGGGAAATTTCTACCAACAGCAATTCTAAATATTTAATTGATAAAAAAGGCAGCTCCTAATGGAGTTTCATAGAATTAACTTGATTCAGTTAGGAAAAAGTCACAAAATGAACAAAGCTGACCTTTCCATCAATAAAAGTGACAAGAGACATAGAAGAAATTGAACACAAAGAATTGGATTTTCTAGTGAGCAACACAAAATGGGAGGCAGACTCAATTCCAGATATTGAAGCCACCACCTTTGGGATACAATATTGCTGGGATTGGGCCCTTGATAAACTTAGGGACATGCCTTTTGCAAAGCTAGCAGATGTAAGATGGGAATTGTGATGGGCTGAACCCTGAGACAGCAGAATAAAAAGGCTGCACCTCAGAACTCTTCTCAAACTTCTGGCAAATGTGTGAAAGACAATTAACAAAAAATTGTTCAACAGCCTTTCCTTGCTCCATTTGTTTGCAATACAACTGAGAAAATTCCCTGTTTTAATGGGCCAACAAAACTTTTCTAACATGCATTGATTTAAGCTTTCATCTTGCTTGCTCTGTTTGCTTCCAAATACTATACATGAATGATGGAGTGCAGAATTTTGCTTTCTCTCATCTCTCTTGCTGTCATGCATAAACAATGGAAATGACAGTAAAATAATGTAATTGAAGACACCTACTATTTTGAGGGTGGTGTCTTTATATGTGGTAGTTTGTTCACTAAAGGAACGCTCCCAACGTTCCAGCAAAAATGTTGGGTGTGAACACAACTCTGTTTGGCACGTTTGCCCTGCTTTAATTTTTTGGTGAAAATCTTTAATTAGTATAACTTCTATCTACCTACAGGAGCACATCTTGCCAGCTAGATCTGCTGGCAAATCAAATGTCAACAGTTATTACTACCAGCAGCATCACCACAAACAATGGGCAGTGCTAGTGCAAGCCAGGGAGGAAGAGTAACCATGGATAACCTGGAACTCAGGATACTCTGGGACTTCCCAGGAGCCAGCTTGGTAGGTTCTGTTGATTGGAACAGGATGATAGCATGATGGGCGGGGCTGAGATGGGGGGAGGCAGAAGGGTGAGGCAAAATTGAGAGGTTGGCTCTAAATGGCAATGTGGAACACAGGAGGGAGGCACCAACATGCCTTGCCTCATCTTTCATTGGACAGCAGACCATAGGAGCTGCATGTTTAATGCAGGACTCTCTCGCCACCCATTAAATCAGAGTAGTTGCAAGATCACGCCCTTTAATTAACATTAGTTGCCCATTTAAGTGGCTAAATTGTGTGACAGAATAGGTGGCTCTCCCAGTGTCTACTACACTGCCTGTAAAAATTTGGTGAGGGTGGGAAAGCTAGCAGCAGACACATTGCCCATCTTATACTACTCTAATTTATAGGTCTATTTGCCACCTTTCCCACTTATGAGCAGCTCATAGAATTCTACCCTACGGTTCTCAATTAAATGGTTTTTCCTAACAACTTCATTTGGAAATTTTGAAAATGTGAAGCACCCAAATGAGCAACTCTTTCAGCACAGCTAACTTCACATCATTTCATTGGAGTAAAGAACTGAGTAATGTTAAATACACATGAATGTTATAAGGGAGATGTGGGGCATTACATTCCAGAAGGAGAGAAAATCACCACCAAACTAATTAAGAAGATTTGATTGGAAATTATTGTCAGTAACACCAGATTGGTTCAACAAATGTGGATTCAGTGATGAGACAGTTTTGAGGAAAATTTGTCATCTGCAAAGGTAAGTGAAATCTCCAAAGAAAGAATAGACCCTTGGTTAAAGACCTAATACGACTCTCAGCTGCTGAATATATGCTACTCTTCATCTTTGGAGAAGTGTGTGCCCAGGACACACTTAGTCGAGGTAGCTGTGAGGCATAATGCTTCAGGAGGCAGGAAACATGCTTCCTCAAACCAAGTGGAGAAAGTGTTTTTCTTCAAGCTGAATTGCAATGCATTATTTATCTCATTTGCATTTGCTGGAGAAATGAATGCCCAATGTCTAGAAAATGGTTAAAACCACTGGAGTGACTCTTCTCCTGATATCTCTCAGGGCATCAATGGAGGCAGCAGCAGACATTGTAAGGGTGTCTCAGTTGGTGGAAGTTGGAGATGGCAAAACTGTCATTTCAGATGCAACTGGCTATTTTGGGACAAGGAGATTGGAGATTCATGTGACACATCATCAGAAAGCATGATGAGCACTTTGTGTTATGAAAGGCTTCATTAAAGTACAAGCTTTAGAGTCTCAAAAATTCTAGCCCTCACAAATTCTCTTTGTGACTCATAAAACTTGTTATGGCATTTCAAGACTCCTTTCCCCACAGTCATTCCGCTGACAAGTGAAGAATGAGCAAATCTCTGAGCAAGCAACAACACATCTGACTAGCACAGATTCTTTCACCTCTGTGAATGCTTCAAATTGATTAGAAATGTCAGTACTTGACAAGCACAGGGCTAACATGCAAGAAGGTGTGACAGAGACAGAGAAGGCAGTGTCTTTTTTAGGGAGACCTCTCAGAGTGGGAGTGATTGTCAGAGTGATGCTTAGCTGGACAATGAAGAAAGGCCCTAAGCATTCAGTTTGTGGTCAATACTTGGACCAGCAGCAACAGCAGGAGATATGATCTGTCCTGAATCTGTGAGGGCTAATGTTTTGTGAATAAAGGAGTTCTTGCAGTAGTTGAGCTCAATCATGTCTTAGAATTTTGAGTTTATGACCAACTGAAATGAATCAGAGGTTAGACTCAAGGACGCAGTACCTCAGGGGTGGCATGGTGACACAGTAGTTAGCACTGCTGCCTCACAGCTCCAGAGACCCGGGTTCAATTCCCACCTCAGGCGACTGACTATGTGGAGTTTGCACAGTCTGCGTGGGTTTCCTCCCACAGTCCAAAAATGTGCAGGTTAGGTGAATTGGCCATGCTAAATTGCCTGTAGTGTTGGGTAAATGTAGGGGAATGGGTCTGGGTAGGTTGTGCTTCGGCAGGTCGTTGTGGACTTGTTGGGCCAAAGGACCTGTTTCCACACTGTAAGTAATCTAATCTGGACAGCATGCAGAAGCAGCAAACTATTACGCAAAGAAGGCATCATTTTTCATGTAGTTTGGTCCAGTGTGTTCAAAAAGTGAGTCACCATGTTCATGTATTACATGAAACGCTTTGTAGGCTACACAGGTTATTTGCACATGTGGCCAAAGGTGGCTGGAGAGAATGTTAGCTGTGGCCCAGCAGCAGCGATCCTCAAACTAGCTGATGTTCAACTAAGGGTGAAGGGTGTGCTTGAAGATAAGGATGCTGCATTTCTCAAGGCACCCTCACCAAACCCAGCTTCTAGGGAGAATCTGTGGAGCATAGCCTGGTGATAAGGGCTATCCTGCAGGTAGGTAGGCAAAGCAATCCCAGGAGATGTCTCTTCAATCACATTCATAGCAGCTTAAGGTCAGTTGGCTCACTTTGTGCAGAGGAAGCTTCTTTCTTTGCATTGTCTGCTTATCTTCTTAAATGGTTCGATTTGTCTCTTTCCCTAATGAAATCAGTTCTTCCACTGTATCAGCATCTTCAAAGATCACTTGGTGTCATTGAGTCATAGTGTGACAGATCATGTCCATTCAAAACAGTCTGGCAGGTTTGTGTTGCAAAGCACTACCGGAGTTTTGTAGACATCTTTAAGAGCTTGATGATGAAGAAACTTAATGAAGAATCATGTGAGTAGATAGCTCTTATTGTAATATTCTGCACCTTTCTTTGTGCCACTCTCATGCAGGGGTGAGAAGACAATCTTCAAAAGCATAGATACTGTTCCCTAAAATAGGTGAGGTAGCTATAGAAGATTTGACTGGCAAGGAATGAAAATATAATGGTAACAACCTGGTAGATCTTTGCATGTATGAAGGAAGGTGTTGTTATGGTCGTAAACTATATGCATATTCAAGGAGTAGTAAGCATTTCTAAAATGTCATTGGATGCTTGATGGTAACAGGAGTTTGGATAATCATTTGCTGGATTGGGAGAATCCAGTGATGGTGGCAAAATCAGTTCTCTCTGAACCTGTGATGCCCCATTATTTATGATTCTATTCTGGTCTCCAAGCTTGGTGAAGAGGACACTTATTATCAGAGTGATGCAATGGTGTCCAGCTGAGTGTTAGATGCTACAAAGATTTGCGGCTAAGCCCTGAAGGATCCACAGTGAGGATATTCTAGGACACAATGACCTTGACTGTTATTGGCACAGTGGATCGATGAGCAAGGTGTGAACCCCTTATGAATGAAGGCACAGACATCTGCAACCTGCTCCCTGGAAAGTCCTAGACTCCTTTGACACAAGCTTTCCATTATGTCTGGATACTTTTCCCATTCTGGTCAATTCTTTGCTGAGGATTGTATCTTCTTCCCTCTGGTGGCCTTTTCTTCTAAGTTTTCTGATGTGTAGGGTTCCTAAGTTCATGTGCATGCTGCCACTCCACGGCTTCAGTGGTTTCTATTTCTGACAGTCCAGCCCATTTTTCCACCTGCGGTCAGTTAAGGTATACAGAGTCTTGGTCAGAGTCCCATGCCTAGGTGACCACCACCTTTGAAACACAATGTAACAAGAATTCTGCCTTTTAGTTCCTCCCATGTCCTTTGGGTTCCTGCATTTTTTCATGTCAGGGAGAGAATATTTTCACACATTTATGGTCCACCAATAACTTGCAGATAAGGTCTCTTTTAGCTGAGTCACATCTGCTGCACTCTTGCCTTTGTGTGTACATGCTGAGGGATTCTGAAGTCTGGCCATCTTCCGAGGAGTCACAAATAGAGATGAATACTGCCTTCATGAGGATCAACTGGCCCTCAAAGTAGGTGTGGCCCTCTTCTAAGTGCAAGCTTAACCCCTCCTCATGAAATCTATTTCTCACTCCACAGATGCTGCTTGACCTGCTAGGTCAGATATACAAAGGGTGCTGTACTGATCACTCAGAATTTCCAACAAATACTCTAGGAATTGACCAGGAATTTGAAACCACTCTGAAGAATCTTCTGTTGGAAGATTGCTTAGAAAAACTGTAGACAGACAAGTATACAGCTTTTTTTGTCTGATCAGGGCTGGAAAAGGTGTTTCAGATCCTTATGAGAAGGATCCTCTATGACATTATGAAAGGAACCTGCATGGGGATATGAACAGGAAGGGTTTAGAGGGATATGGGCCAAATCCTGGCAAATGGGACTAGATTAATTTAGGATATCTGGTCAGCATGGATGAGTTGAACCAAAAGGTCAGAATCCATGCTGTACAGCCCAATGACTCTATAACTGGGGTATTAATATGGCATGATCCCTTAACACAACTGTACAAAGAGAAAGGACTTCAATTAGTGGTAGGGAAAGAAGTCTGTCAATGGCATTATCCTAATTAAGTTCCTTTCCACCCTACAAACACATCAGGAGAGAGACCATAGCATTTTACCTACTAAAGGAAATCCTAGTCGCAGTTAAAACCCAGGATTTAATTTTAAAACGTGACAAGTGGAGCAGTTACCACCATTTAAAGTATTACATAAATTAATTAACACAACCATTAATTTTATTTTGCTTTCAGCAGAAGTATGTGAAACTGAACACTGCAAAGCAGGCTTAATGGAGTCATTTCGAATTATCAAATGCACAGTTGTGGGATATTGTTGCAGCAATATGTTGTCGAATCAAATCAAATTGGTAGACCATACCAAGTTGTGCTAACAAAAGGATTGTGAAGTGCATTTGTTGCTTCCTTCCTCCCACCCCCACTTAACATATTACAGATTGTTATTGGGTGTCTCAGCCTGTATTTAAATGAAAACAGTGAACATAGAAATATAGTATAGGTTGCAAAGAGATTTGATAAACTAGATGCATTGTGCATCTTTATTTATATGGATATATTGTATTGCTCCCACCATAAATGTAGATTTCAGAAACCGACTATGGAAAATTGAAGGATGGAATGTTTATCATGAGAACATAAACTTTTCCAAATGCAATTGTACAGAGAATATGAGATAAAATTCTAGAATTTTGAACCTTCTTTTGCTTGGTATAACACCCATCTCTTCACTGTCTCCTTCAGGTGTAACCATTCGTGCTTGCCACCATTCATCATCAGAGGCGTTGATAACATGTAAAATATCTCCATATTTGAAGCTGAGACCTTGACTTGGAAGACCACTGTCCTTGGCTTTGTCATAGTCAAATAGAGCTCTGAAAAACATATTGCAAAGGCTCTTAAGTTTTACATTTCTTGCTAGACAACAAGATATTTGTTATTGCTTTAAACACTTTATTACTTAAATTCAAAATATCCTGATTGTGTTTTCTATTTTTTTTTATTTTTGCTACTTAAAAATGTGGGCGGCACGGTGGCACAGTGGTTAGCACTGCTGCCTCACAGCGCCTGTAGACCCGGGTTCAATTCCCGACTCAGGCGACTGACTGTGTGGAGTTTGCACGTTCTCCCCGTGTCTGCGTGGGTTTCCTCCGGGTGCTCCGGTTTCCTCCCACAGTCCAAAGATGTGCGGGTCAGGTGAATTGGCCAAGATAAATTGCCCGTAGTGTTAGGTAAGGGGTAAATGTAGGGGTATGGGTGGGTTGCGCTTCGGCGGGTCGGTGTGGACTTGTTGGGCCGAAGGGCCTGTTTCCACACTGTAAGTCTAATCTAATCTAATGTATAATGATAGGTGCCCCACATCCTCAGAGCACATACTCATTTCATAATAGATGCACTTGTCTTATTTTATGAGGAGTTATTCATTTGAATGGATGATTGTGTTTCTGGGCACGAAAGGTTTAGAGGAAATGTATCTTCCGCTTGCTACCCCATGCCCAGATGTAATTTCCTTAAAGCAAATGACAGAACAGCTCTGCCATTTCTCTAATGATGAAATCTAACATTTTGTCAATTGTCAAACCAGCATATCTAGTTGACACAAAAGAAACAGCCATAAAGGGAAAATAAATTGAACTGTGGAGATTAATTTTAAAGGCAAACGCGGTTGCATCGAAACTAGTTCTCAATCTTAAAAACATTAATGCTAGTTTTTTTGAGTTCAATATGTAGGAATTACTTTGCTTATGGTTTAGACTAGCTTAAATTACCAAAATTATAGTTTTGAATAGATTATGGGCTGAAACTTATTTGGCTAGGTGATGATTTGGTGGTATGATTCATGCCACAAGTTCTCTCACCATGTCTTACCCAATTCACCTCTTTAATTGTTGTTACCATCCCAATTGGAAGTATCAAGTCCTGCATTAAGACCAGCATCACTTGCATCAGTGCCATCTTTGAAAGCCTGCTGTGCACCTCAAAGAGGTTTGGAATCTGGCAGCTGTCCTATTTGTTATTGGGTACTCAGTAGAGTTGGCCAAGAGGGAAATTTGGCACCCCAGTTCTCTGGCAGGGACCTGGTGGAGCAGCACAGGAAGCTCCTCCACCAGGACATTACACAATGCCAGCCTAGATGGAGATTGTAACCTGGGTCAGTGCTATCTCCAGGGTGCAGAGGACTAGTTGCAGTACCACATGAAGGTTGATGAACTTTTCCAATCTACTAGTGTATGTTTTCATTATCCACATCCCGAATCTGCATAAGAGGAGGATAATTTCCTTTTCAAGAGAGTGCTCAGATCGGTCCTGTGAAGATGCAGAGACACTCACATTCTGGCAACTGAGTAAGTACTACATATACTGAAACTTCGACTTAATTGCACTAATATACTGACATTAACTATGCTGTCAGTGTCATACGTGAGGGCACCACTTGCAACCAATAGTCACAAGACATTCTGTGTCTTATATCTCAGTGGTGCAGCCAGTATCCCAGGTATATCTGCATAAAGCCCCACGTTTCTTGCAGCGGTCATGTCCTTAACCTCTGTGAATGAAAGCGTCCAAGGTTGGCTGATGGACACCACACTAGCTCTGATACAGAAATATTGATGGCACTGGTGATTGAAAAAATGGGAGGTTGATGAGGAACTTCACACCAAATGTTGTGCAGACAGATGAGGGACAAATGCCTCAGGCCACTAGCTTTTGAAGGAGTGCTGACAACAGGCACTTGTTCAACCCAGAGTATAGCAGACATCAGGACACTGAACAGATTTAAGGAGAGTAGAGATTAATTTTTAATTAGTGATCATTATGGAAAGAATCAGGAGAACCAAGTTGAGGCCAAAATGAGATCAGCCATGATCATATTAAATAGCGGAGCAGGTTTGAGGGGGTGAATTGCCTACTCCTGCACCTAGTTCTTACAATCTTACATTGACAGGGCCATCACTCTCAGGAATTTCTGGACAGCCTATATTCCATCGCTCCAGGACTGAAGGCAAGGCGAGATTGGGGTGGAGAGTCTCAATCCCAGTCCAAGTGGTCTGTCCTCATGAAAAGACAGGGCAATGGCAGAACGTACACAGTAAAAGGAGGAGCCACTCACAGACCCTTTTTCATTCAGGACATTGAGGAGGTTGACTGGCCCTCCATCTCCACACCCCTCTGACCCTTGGAATATTTGGCCTGCCCAAACCCAAACTTCCAAAGGTTCCCCCTGCCAAACTGCCAGGTCCAATGGGTTTCACAATGAAGCAGGTTCTCTCTCCACCACATCAGCACAACTAGGTAGTGTAGTGAGGCACAGTAGCAGGAAGAAGACTAGGAAGGTACACTATGGCAGTGGAGGAACCACACATGAGAGTAATGGAAATAGCTTTATCTGTTTGTTTTTCACTGTTCCTCTGATTGCCTAAGTCTCTGTGTCTGGCCTAGATGAGTTGTGCCCTTTGGCATCACTATCTGGGCAGTATCAAGCTGTAACTATTGGTAGTATACAACGAGCTCGAATTATGCCATGTGGGAGCAAGGGTAGTAATGTGTATACATTCTGGCACTTTAGCCTTCCTAGCTCCTTCAACATTCTCTGCTGTCAAGCTGGCTGTGCCAGGGAAATGGATCACAGAGGGTCAAAGGCAGCGTCAGTGAGCCCAGCACAAGACCCATGGAAATGCAGCAGTGAGGGTAATCTAGACATTTTCTTTTCCTTCTGTTTCTGTTCCTTTAAGTTTGGCTCTTGTTTATAATTCTAACCATTGTATTCTAAGACGGTGCCAAAGAATGTACATTTTTCACTGTACTCCCGCGCTCGATATGACAATAAAATCTAATCTATAGTGACCAGTTGCATATGCAGCCTCCTCCTTCATACGTTACTTCACTTACATCCGTTATGTATACATTTATGCTAAAAAGTGCGATGCTGGAAACGCACATCAGGCAGGCATAAGCCCTTCATCAGAAATATTGAGGGTGGGGGGAGGGAGCTGGGAGGTAAATAGGAGGGGGGGTGGTGTTGGGGACAAGGTAGCTGGGAAGGTGATAGGTGGATGCAGGTAGGGGATAATTGTGATTGGTCGGTGGGGAAGGTGGAGGGAATACGTGGGAAGGAAGATGAACAGTTTGGATAGGTCAAGAGGGTGGTGCCAAGTTGGAGGGCTGGATCTGGGATAAGGTGGGGGGAGGGGAGATTTGGAAACTGGTGAAGTTGATGTTGATGTTGTGTGGTTGAAGGGTCCCAAGCGGAAAGTGAGGCATTCTTCCTCCAATGGTCAGGTGTGGAGGACATCCAGGACTTGCATGTCGTTGGGGAGTGAGAGGGGGAGTTGAAGTGGTTGGCCACAGGGCAATGGGTTTGTTCGGTGTGTGTGTTCCAGAGATATTCCCTGAAACACTCTGCGAGTTGGTGACCTGTCTCCCCGATGTAGGCTGCCATGCCTCATCTTCACCACAGACATCCAGTCCCTATATACATCCATCTGCCATGGCGAAAGCCTCCAAGCCCTCCGTTTATTCCTCTCCTGCCAACCCAACCAGTACCGCTCCGCAAACACACTCATTCGATTGACGGAACTGGTCCTCACTCTCAACAGCATCTCCTCCAAATCCTCCCACTTCTTTCAGACCAAAGGGGTAACAATGAGCATCTGTATTTGCGCCGGCTATGCCTGTCTCTTTGTGAGCTACGTAGAACAGTCCATCTTTCATAGTTACACAGGCACCACTCCCCACCTCTTCCTCTGCTACACTGATGACTGCATTGGCGCCACCTCGTGCTCCCACGAGGAGGTTGAGCAATTCATCAACTTCACCAACACATTCCACCCTGACCTTAAATTTACCTGGACCATCTCTGACACCTCCTTCCCCTTCCTGGACCTCTCCATCTCCATTAATGATGACCGACTTGACACTGACATTTTTTACAAACCCACCGACTCCCACATCTACCTGGATTACACCTCTTCCCACTCTACCTCCTGCAAAAATTCCATTTCATATTCCCAATTCCTCCACCTCCGCTGTATCTGCTGCCAGGAGGACCAGTTCCACCACAGAACACACCAGATGGCCTTTTTCCTTAGAGATCACAATTTCCCTTCCCACGTGGTTAAAGATGCCCACCAACGCATCTCGTCCACATCCTCAGACCCCACCCCTCCAACTGTAACAAGGACAGAACCCCCCCTGGTGCTCACCTTCCACTCTACCGACCTTTGCATAAACCAAATCATCCAACGACATTTCCGCCACCTCCAAACGGACCCCACCACCAGGGATATATTTCTCTACCCACCCCTTTCCGCCTTCCGCAAAGATGATTTCCTCCGTGACTACCTGGTCAGGTTCCCCCCCCCACCCCCCCAACAATCCACCCTCCCATCCTGGCACCTTCCCCTGCCACCGCAGGAATTGCAAAACCTGTGCCCACACCTCCTCCCTCACCTCCATCCAAGGCCCCAAAGGAGCCTTCCACATCTAAAGTTTTACCTGCACATCCACCAATATCATTTATTGTATCTGTTGCTCCCGATGCGGTCTCCTCTACACTGGGGAGACTGGACACCACCTAGCAGAGTGCTTTAGGGAACATCTCCGGGACACCTGTACCAATCAACCACACTGTCCTGTGGCCTAATATTTCAACTCCCCCTCCCACTCAGCCGAGGACATGGAGGTCCTGGGCCTCATTCACCGCCGCTCCCTCACCACCCGATGCCTGGAGGAAGAACGCCTCATCTTCCACCTCGGAACACTTCAACCCCAGGGCAATGTGGACTTGACCAGTTTCCTCATTTCCCCTTCCCCCACCTCACCCCAATTCCAAACTTGCAGCTCAGCACTGTCCTCATGACTTGTCCTACTGCCTATTTTCCTTTCCACCTATCCACTCCACCCTCCTCTCTGACCTATCACCTTCATCCCCACCCCCATTCATCCATTATATTCTTTGCTACCCTCCCCCACCTTCCTCTCTGACCTATCACCTCCATCCCCACCCCCATTCCCCCATTGTACTCTACTGCAAATGTGTTGCTGGTCAAAGCACAGCAGGCCAGGCAGCATCTCAGGAATAGAGAATTCAACGTTTCGAGCATAAGCCCTTCATCAGGAAACCCATTGTACTCTATGCCACTTTCTCCCCCTCCCCACCCCCACCCTCCTCTCACTTATCTTTCCACCCTGCAGGCACTCTGCCTCTATTCCTGATGAAGGGCTTTTGCCTGAAATGTCGATTTTCCTGCTCCTTGGATGCTGCCTGAACTGCTGTGCTTTTCCAGCAACACTCTAATCCAAGTAATAATTGCTGCCAATTGGCAATTTGCACTACCCGGTAAGAGTCTCACCATGCTGCTCATGAAAATGACAAAAGATGGGATGAGATGATCTTGAAATTGAGATGTGCTTCACTGAACTTGTGTCCTAATTCTGCCACACATCTTACAATAGCCCACATTGCTCAGACTTTAAGATTCTGCCCATTTAAACTGCTGATGTTGTTGCACCTTAAAGATATTCATCGTGACAGCTGAAGCACATGGACGGGGATAAGCACAAAATTTATTACATTGGGGACCTTACTGCAGCACTTATTGACCACGCTACTAATACTCAGTAGGAAAACCAAACAGTGCAGAAATTTTAAATTAATCCTTCTTCTCATTTTACCCATTTTCCATTAAAAACTAATCTGTATTACTTACTGTGAAGTTTAAAGAAGATTTGCAGAAATACTACATCAGAACATTTTTTATTCACTCATGGAACAAGAACATTGATAGTTGGTCTTCAATTATTGCCTGTCCCTAGTTGCCCTTGAGAAGTTGGTAGTGAGCTGCCTTCTTGAACCACTGCAGAAGGCATGAATCATGTATACATGAAAAGAAAATAATTACAAGGCATAATCTGTCTAAAAGTCAGAAACTCACCAGGTCTATACATCACAATGCTGACAGATTAAACATTATATATAATAATTTGATACCATGAATCATACCAAAAGAAGTGGAGGGTTCAAAATATTGTACACTATTTGCAAAATGGAATAAAGCAAATCACTACAAATCATTCAGCCTCATTTCAGCATTAGGAAATCAGCATGTTAAGTATGTAAGTTTGCTGGCTGAGCTTGAAGGTTTGTTTTCAGATGGTTTCATCACCATATTAGGTAATATCATCAGTGAGAGTCTCTGTTGAAGCGCTGGTGGGGATGTACCACCTGTATATTTATAGGTCTTGGTTTCTTAAGGTGGATGATGTCATATCCAGTTCTTTTTTTTTCTTCTTTTCAAGGGAAGGTAGATGGGATCTAAAGCGATGTGTTTATTAATGGAGTTCTGGTTAGAATGTCATGCCTCTGAGAATTCTTGTGCGAATCTTTGTTTCGTCTGTCCTAGGATATATGCGTTGTGCCAGTCAAAGTGGCGCCTTTCTTTGTTTGTATGTCTTGAAACTAGTGATAGTGGTTCATCATTTTTGGTGGCCAGTTGGTGTTCATCTATCGTGGTGGCACATTTCCTGCTAGTTTGTCCAATGTATGCAAGAACTGTAAAACCCACTACATCCTGTCCCTCAGGATTTCCTCCAAAAACTTGCCTACCACTGGTCTATAGTTCCCTGGCTTGTCCTTACCACCTTTCTTAAACAGTGGAACCACATTAGCCAACCTCCAGTCATCCGGCACCTCACCTGTGACTATCGATGATACAAATATCTCAGTAAGAGGTCCAGCAATCATTTCCCTAGTTTCCCACAGAGTTCTAGAGTACACTTGAACAGGTCCTGGGGATTTATCCACTTTTATGCATTTCAAGAATCCAGCATTACCTCCTCTGTAATATGGACATTTTTCAAGACATCACCATCTATTTCCCTACATTCTATATCTTTCATGCCCTTTTCCACAGTAAATACTGATGCAAAATTCTCGTTTAGTATCTGCCCCATCTCCTGCGGCTCCACACAAAGGCCGCCTTGCTGACCTTTGAGGGGCCCAATTCTCTCCCCAGTTACCCTTTTGCCCTTAATGTATTTGAAAAAACCCTTTGGATTGTCCTTAACTCTATTTGCCAAAGCTATCTCATGTCCCCTTTTTGCCCTCCTGATTTCTCTCTTAAGAATGCTCCTATTGCCTTTATACTCTAAGGATTCACTGTCTATACTTGACATATGCTTCCTTCTTTTTCTTAACCAAACCTTCAATTTCTTTAATCATCCAGCATCCCTATATCTACCAGTCTTTCCTTGCACCCTAACAGGAGTATTCTTTCTCTGGACTCTCGTTATCTCATTTCTGAAGGCTTCCCATTTTCCAGCCGTCCCTTTATCTGTGAACATCTGCACCCAATCAGCTTTTGAAAGTTCTTGCCTAATGCCGTAAAAATTGGCCTTCCTCCAATTTAGAATTTCAACTTTTAGATCTGGTCTATCCTTTTACATCATTATTTTAAAACTAATACAATTATGGTCTCTGACCCCAACGTGCTGCCCCACTGACACCTCAGTCACCTGCCCTGCCTTATTTCCCAAGAGTAGGTCAAGTTTTGCATCTTCTCTAGTAGGTACAACCACATACTGAATCAGGAAATTGTCTTGTACACACTTAACAAATTCCTCTCCATCTAAACCCTTAACACTATGGCAATCCCAGTCTATGTTTGGAAAGTTAAAATCCCTTACCATAACTCCCCTATTATTCTTCCAGATAACTGATATCTCCTTACAATTTTGTTTCTCAATTTCCCTCTCACAATTATGGGGTCTATAACACAATACGGTGATCATTCGTTTTTTATTTCTCAGTTCCACCCAAATAACTTCCCTGGATGTATTTCCAGGAATATCCTCCTTCAGCACAGGTGTCATGCTATCCCTTATCAAAAACATCACTCCCCCTCCTCTCTTGCCTCCTTTTCTGTCCTTCCTGTAGCATTTGTATCCTGGAACATTAAGCTGCCAGTTCTGTCCATCCCTGAGCTATGTTTCTGTAATAGTTATGATATCCCCATCCCATGTTCCTAACCATGCCCTGAGTTCATCTGCCTTCCCAGTTAGGCCTCTTGCATTGAAATAAATGGAGTTTAATTTATCAGTCCTACCTTGTTCTCTGCTTTGTTCCTGCCTTCCCTGACTGTATGACTCACCTTTGCTCTCAACTGTACCATTTTCAGATTGAAATCTTTCCTCACTATCTCCCACCTTACTTGTTTAAGTCCTCCCCAAAAGCTCTAGCAAATTTCTCTGCCAGTATATTAGTCCCCTTCCAATTTAGGTGCAGTCCTTCCTTTTTGTACAGGTCATTTCTACCTCAAAAGAGCTTCCAATGATCCAAAAATGTGAATCTTTCTTCTGTACACCAGCTCCTCAGTCATGCATTCATCTGCTCTATCCTCCTATTCCTGCCCTCTCTAGCTTGTAGCACTGGGAGTAATCCAGATATTACTACTCTTGAGGATCTCCTTTATAAATTCCTGCCTAACTATCTGTAATCTCCCTTCAGAATCTCAACCTTTTCTCTTCTTATGTCGTTGGTTCCAATGTGTACAATGACCTCCTGCTGGCCCCTCTCCCCCTTGAAAACACATTCTGTACCCTCTCTGAGACATCCTTGATCCTGGCACAAGGGAGACAACACACCACTCTGATTTTTCACTGCTGGCCACAGAAACGTCTGTCTGTACCTCCCCTAACACAATTGATCGCTTGGAACCTGATGTACCTCTCATTACATTAGAACCAGCTCCTCAGCCAGAAACTTGGCTGTTTGTGATACGTTCCCCTGAGAATCCATCATCCCCTACATTTTCCAAAACAGCATACTTGTTTGAAATGGGGATAGCCACAGAAGACGCCTGCACTAACTGCCTACCTCTCTTTCCTTTCCTGGAGTTAACCCATCTATGTGACAGTATCTGAGACGTTGCCCCCTTTTATCACATAACCATCATCCATCACATCCCCTTGCTCTTGTAAATTCCTCATTGCCTCTAACTGCCTCTCCAACCGATCCATTCGATCTGATAGGATTCGTAACCAACGGCATTTATTGCAGATATAATCCTCAGTAACCCATAAACTCTCCCTAAACTCCCACATCTGACAAGAAGAGCATATCACTCATCTATTCCTCTACTAAACACTGCTCCAGGTTAAATTAATGCTTATGGCTTATATTTTAAGTTTAATCAAGAGACATAGCTCAATAAAACATATAATCAAAAAAGAACCCACTCTACTCACTACAATTGTGTATCGATCAGAACACCATTGATTATAATTCATATGTCCCTGTCTGCAGAATCTCCAGAAGCAATCAGGGCAGAATGGGCTAAGAATGGAATCAGACAACACTATTAATGTCCCTGACCCAAGCAAAGTCATGCAGGTTAAGTGAAGACTGGAGGTTACTAGCGTGACCAGGATAGGTACTTGAGTTATTTGCTTGGTTTTGTTGTGATATATTAACATGTAGGGACAAAAGTTTATAAGTAGCACAAGTATACCTCACTAGTGCCAAAATGTAACCTCCAATTTCTGTTTGTTGGTAGGATATGACAGCTCAAAATAGATCTTGTTCAGAAAAAGATACTTACTGAGCCAAATGGATGTTTTCTTGACAGAAATGTCCAGATGTGCTCGAGGGGCTGAGACCAAGCTATGGATGCAATAAGGTATCCACTTGTCATCTTGTTTTGGGAAGGGAGTCACGAATGAAATGAACACCCATCCCATCAAGGAATAGTTAACTTGAAGTGGCAAGAAAGGCAACTACAGCTTACACAGATTGAGGCAGTGAAGTAAGTTCTCAAGCAAAAGGTCAAGGTAAACCATGAACTGCAGGAAGTCAGAAGTATGATCTGTTGCCTCCAGCAGAGAATGAACCAGCTGCAGAAGCTAATTGCAACCTCCTGGAGCAACTCTGAGCTGCACATAGTGGAACATATTTGTTTGCTCAATACATGCTAATATCACTTCTTGTTTCAGATCTGAGTGTAGCATCCAAGTAGGAAGAGAATATAGATATTTCTTTGTAACTGGACATTGTTTGTTGGACATTTAGAGGTCAGCTGAGCCATAAATTTTGCAAGACTAGCACTTCACAGACCAATGCAGATGCGAGAGGACCCTTCACCCCCATTGACTGGCACACGTAAAGAGCCAAAGCCTGTGTTGACACCCTGTATAGTCCCATTGATGAGATAAAAGTTATTCTCCCAATGCATCAAGTTACGATTCTTAAAGCACTTCTAGCATGATAGGTGGGATGTTAAAGATTTATTTTCTCTGTGATCTTCTGGTAACAAAGCATATAGTATGCTTGTTTGTAGTTCTGTACATTCATAGTTCTTTAACCTGCACAATTTTCAAACTTCTGAAGCAGGAAATAGGCATGCCCTTTTCCCCAACAAGTGCAACTGCAGGGCGATCTGGAGTTTATAGAATGCTAGTGAGAAAATGTTCTGCTTTTGAAGACAAACTCTGTTTTGTCATGACTCTAGTTGCCATTGTCTCAGGTTTGAACATATTTGGTAACAGGTCGATTCATGGCAGAATGTGTACACTTTTTATGAATACGAACACAACTCCTTTACTCAAACTTGCACTTTTGCCTGTTAAATGGAGTGCTGTTAAAGGTAAGTTCAGTTGCATACAGTGTTACCTGCTCTTCAACCTTTCATCTCAGTTCTACAAATCCCCTGGAATTGTGACTTCAGTTGTGTTTGCAGTCATTAATTATACTCTTTTCCGTTTCTCCCCATCTATAGCATGCCACAGCCCCACTGCCTCAGATCCATGGAGATGAGTGTTGAAGGGGTTTGGAAGAACAAACTCAAGTCCATAATTATACATCAGCGAAAATAATGGACCTAAACAAATAAGAAAGAGCAGCCCAACACAACAATTGATACTGCAGTAATGAAGGGAAAGGGCATGTGTCTTTTGATATTTCCCTTATATCCTTTTCATATATTTCATCTAAGGTGTTGGCCATTTTTTATACAGTTGTATATGCTTTTATGAATATATTTCAATAAAATACCCTTCAAAGTCTTAAATGAGTGCCACAATCAATGTTGCCATAAGATGTACCCTCACCCTTTAGTGCCTTCACCACCACAAACACTGGCAAGCCCCAAAAATCATGCCAATCAGGAGACTTCTGGAACTCAAATCATCCACATCCAAATTGAAATTCTGGGCTAAGATGTTTATTCCAATCGGGGAGATCACCAGATTTGAGCTAACAATATGCAAATACCCTATTGATGAATTCCACCCCTCCCTGCTCCCCTACCTCAGAATTACAAATTGGCAATGGGATAAATGATACCAATGAATAGAATTTGACACATTTCAGATCTAAGCACTTTTTGGGTGGCATCTGTGACTTTGTTGTAGACTTTTGTCTGTAAACTGTAAAGTTGCGGGTAAGGTCTCACTCCAAAGACTGGAGAATGAAAATCTATGTTGACATCCTACTGCTAGAAAATTGTTGCACTGTAAGGGGTTCTGTCTTCTGGATGTCTTTTAGGAACAGGGGAGCTATTCCTGGTACCTTGGCCAATATTTAGCCCTCAGTCAACATTACCAAAGCGGAATCTTTTGTCACTATTGCATCACTATTTGTGTGCATGACTTGCTGCCTTTTTAATATTATTTTGTGGGTATTGTTGGTAAGGCTGGTATTTGATATTCATTTCTTATTACCCTTGAATTGAGCAACTTACTAGAAAATTTCAGAGGATAGTTGAGAGTCAAGTCCTTTGCTGTAGATCCTTACTGACTGACATAACACTCTTGTCACTGACCAGTCCTTAGCTAGCGGCATGGTGGCACAGTGGTTAGCACTGCTGCCTCACAGCGCCGGAGACCCGGGTTCAATTCCCGACTCAGGCGACTAACTGTGTGGAGTTTGCACATTCTCCCCGTGTCTGCGTGGGTTTCCTCCGGGTGCTCCGGTTTCCTCCCACAGTCCAAAGATGTGCAGGTTAGGTGAATTGGCCATTCCAAATTGCCCATAGTGTTAGGTAAAGGGGTAAATGTAGGGGTATGGGTGGGTTGCGCTTCGGCGGGTCGGTGTGGACTTGTTGGGCCGAAGGGCCTGTTTCCACACTGTAAGTAATCTAATCTAACCTAGATTAGTAATCTAATCTAACCTAGGCACCCATTGTTCTGCCCTTAAAATCTTACAGCATAGAAGGGAACACATTTACTAGTGCTGAAACTCTTTCTTGTTCCTGGTTTCTACACTCTGCTGTTCTTTGTTTTCTCTTCAGATCTAGATACCTTGTGATCATATTTTGGCATTTGTCTTTTTCCAGACAATCATGTATAATATTTCCATATTTCTCCTCATGCCCTTATAGATTTTTCTTCTTTGAGTTTGTTTTTCTGACTTTTACCTTCTTTGATCAAATGATATTCAGTGACTTTGCTCTTTCTCCTAGAAAAGGCTGGGCTTTTCATTTATGTTTAAGCACAAAAAGATAATATTTTGCTGCATCAGTGTGAAACTTTCAAAAGTAATCTGTTTCAGACAATTCCTTGAATTCTGCTGTAAAATGAGTGACATTTTCATGATCCTTTTGAATCCACTTTTAAATTAGAGATGATCTGCAAAACAAGTGGCTTGAACACTAATCCCCTTTGATGAGTAGCACCAATTATATGCTTCGGGTTTCTGCTGATCAGGAGTGATTAGATTTTTAATTCATAATTCTGTTCTGGATGTACAGATACTGAACAAAGCTGATCTTTCTTTGGCAGCTAATTAATGCATCTTTTAGTGCATGAATTACAGAAGGCAAATATGCATTACAGCAAGTAATTAAGAAAACTATTAGAATGTTTGTGGGCGGCACTGTGGCACAGTGGTTAGCACTGCTGCCTCACAGCGCCTGTAGACCCGGGTTCAATTCCCGACTCAGGCGACTGACTGTGTGGAGTTTGCACGTTCTCCCCGTGTCTGCGTGGGTTTCCTCCGGGTGCTCCGGTTTCCTCCCACAGTCCAAAGATGTGCGGGTCAGGTGAATTGGCCAAGCTAAATTGCCCGTAGTGTGTTAGGTAAGGGGTAAATGTAGGGGTATGGGTGGGTTGCGCTTCGGCGGGTTGGTGTGGACTTGTTGGGCCGAAGGGCCTGTTTCCACACTGTAAGTCGAAATCTAAAAATCTAAAAGTTACAGTTTGCTGCAAGGGAGATTATCCCCAGTTTAACAGGTACTGGGTGAGAGCATATCTGGAGTGGTACATACAGTATTACTCCTTATTTGGATAGATGCAAATGTGTTGGAAGCAGAACAGAGAGTGTACTAGACTCAGTGGACTAGTACTGAACCAGTGCATTTTCTGTGTTTTTCCACTCAATGCACCAAAAACAGTTTAAGACATATTCATTACTATCAGTAGCAAAGTAATCGTTTTTAACATTCACCATGTATACAGTTGACCAAAGACTTTAATAAGCTTGTTTGGTGGAAATTTCTAATTATCTGGCTCAAATCCAGTATGGCACCCTCTTACAAGGGTTCTATGACACCCTTGCACAGAGGAAGCAACATCAATATTTCAGAAAATTAACTTTTATTTTAATTGGAAGTTTATGATATGTTAGATACCAACCTTAGCTTAGTGGTAGCACTATGAGTTGAGTCAAAAAGTTTGAATTTAAACCCTGTTTCAGACTTTTGAGCATCTAATTTCTGTTAGAACTTCACTGCAGTGTGAACAGTGCTGTAAATCAACATGTATTATATTAAATGTAACCTTTGACAGGAAACATAACATAGAGTCATACAGCATGGAAATAGACCCTACGGTCCAAATCATCTAGACATCCAAATCTGACCTAGTCCCATTTGTCAGCATTGGCCCATATCACTCTAAACCCTTCCCATACATATATCCATCCAAGTGGCCTTTAAATGTTATAATTGGACCATGTCCAACACTTCCTCTGGCAGCTCATTCCATACACACATGACCCTCTGTATGCAAAAGCTACCCCTCAGGTTCTTTTTAAATCTTTTCCCTCTCACCATAAACTTATGTCATCTAGTTTCCCTAACCCTAAGAAAAAGACGTTGGCTATTCACCCTATCCATGCCCTTCATGATTTTATAAACATCTATAAGATCACCCCTCAGCCTCCAATGCTACAGATGAGAAAGCCCTAGCTTCTATTCACAGAATGCCCACTGTGTGAAGGTCATTCGGCCCAACAAGTCCACATTGACTCTCCAAATAGCATTCTACTCAGACTTACACCCTACTCAATCCCTGTAACCCTGCATTCCTCATTGTTAGTCCATCTAACCAATACATCTCTGGATACTGTGGGCAATTGAGCATGGCCAATCCACCTAATATGCATGTCTTTGGACTGTGGGAGGAAACCGCAGCACCCAGTGAAACCCACGGAGACACAGGGAGAATGTGCAAACTCCACACAGTCACCCGAGTCCTGAGTCACTGATGCTATGAGGCAGCAGTACTAACCACTGAGTCACCGCGCCACCCAAATTCAGCCTCTCCCTATAGCTCAACCTTCCAATCCCAGCAACATCCTTGTAAATCTTTCTGCACCCTCTCAAGTTTAACAACATTATTCCTATAGAAGGGCGACACAGTATTCAAAAAGTGGCCTCATCAATGTCCTGTACAGCCCTAATATGACATGCCAACACCTATGTTCAATGTTCTGACCAATGAAGGCAAGCATGCCAAATGCTTTCTTCACCACCCTTCCTACCTGCGACTCCACCTTCAAGGAGCTATGCACCTACACCCTTAGATCTCTTTGTTCGGCAACACTCCCCAGAGCCCTACCATTAACTGTGTAAGTCCTGCCCTAGTTTGCCTTATCAAAATGCAACATCTCGTATTTATCTAAATTAAACTCCATCTGCCACTTCTCAGCCCATTGGCAGATCTGATCCAGGTCCTGTTGTACTCTGAGATAATCTTCTTCACTGTCCATTCAACATTGTAAAAACCTGTAATATCGCCATCCATAAAAATAACAGGTACTTTCAATGAAGTATGCACCCTCTACTGAAATACTTGTATCACAAAGGCTCAACATATTATTGTGATATTTGAATAAAGCAAAAGGAAAGTAATGCAGGACAAACAGATTTCTAAAAGGCACCAAGAAATATGAAAAGTCGTAATATAAATGCAAATTATTATTAGAATCATGATGACAGAGCACTTAGAAAATCAAAATCTAACTAAGCAGAAAAATTATGGATTTATGAAAAACAGATCATGTCTGACCAATCAAATCGAGCTTTTAGACAAGTAACTGATAGAATGGAAAATGGAAGACCATTGAATATAGTGTATTCATATTCTCAGAAAGCATAAGGTGCCACACAGATGTTATTACACAAACTTAGGGCTGATTGGATTGGGGAACAATATTAGTATGAACCGAAGAGTCAGAATAAATGAGCCATTTCTGGGTTGGAATGCTGTATTGAGTCACATATTGCAAAGTTTTGGCCGCAATTTTTAACTATATTAGTACTTATATACGTATGAATGATTTAGAAGAAGTGACTGCATGTGACACATCTAAATTTGCTGACAAACTAACAGTGAGGATGGCAAAAATAGGGTTACAGAGTGAATTGGTGGTCTAGAGGCATTGTTGCTCGAGATCCAGAGACTCAGGTAATACAGATCATAAAATTTGAATATACAAAAATTTGGAATTACAAGTCTACTGACTGTGAAAACAGTATCAGTTATCATAAAGAACCATCTGATTCATGAATGTCCTTTGGGGAGTGACCATCGCTGGTCTGCCCTATGCATGACTCCAAACCTACGGAAGCATATTTGACACTTTAATACTCTCTGAAATGGTCCAGCAAGTCACTCAGTTATATAAAACAATTAGAAAGCTTCAAAAGCATGAAACCTGATGATCTGCCTTTGACCCAGGCACTGGAAAAGATAATGGAGAAATTAGCTCTGTGTACCCTGTAAGATCCTCCTTACAAAATTCAGGGACTTTGTGGGGAAATTGGGAGAGCTGTTACAAAGCCGAGACAAGCAACAGCCTGTTATAGTCATACTCATGGAATCATATCTTATAGACAACGTCTCAGACACCATAATGACCATCCTGTCCTGTCCTGTCCTATTGATTGGAGAAACCCACCACAGATTACAACATAGCAGTATGCAGTTAGAAGGGAGTCCTTAACACAGGTGCTGGATTGTATGAAGTTTGATAACATTATGTCAAATGTGGGCAAGAAGACCTCCTGCTGATTACCAGGCACCAAATCCAATCTCAGAACACTTCAGGTGATGAACCGGTACTCCTCCATTTTGAATACTACTTGGATCAAGTACTGAGGATGGCAAATGCATAGAATGTTCTTTGTGGGGAGCACTTCAATGTCCACCTCCAAGAGTGACTTGGAAAAACTAATACTGACTGAGCTGGTCAAATTCCATATGTCATAGCTGCTAGATGAACCTGCAGAAGTTCTGAGGCAATTAACAAGAGGTAAGGTATACTTGACATTATCCACAGTAATGTGCCTGCTGCAGATGCATCTGTCCATTACATTAGTAGTAGGAGGGACCACTACACAGTCCTTGTGAAGACAAAGTTCTGACTTCATTTTGAGAATACCCTCCATTATATTGTGCAGCACCACCACCATTTTAAATGGGCTAAACTTTGAACAGATCTGACAAGTCAGGACAGGGCATCTGTGAGACACCATAGACAATCAGTGCCACCAGAACTATACTTTAAAGCAATCTACAATCTCATGGTTCAGCATGATCCTCACTCAATTATTACCATCAAGCCAGGGGTTCAAACCTGTTCAATGAAAAGCACGGGAGGGTATGTCAGGATCAGCACTAGGCATATCGAAAAATGAGGTATCAATTTGGTAAAGCTACAACATAGTACCATTATGCCAACCAGTATAATCAACAAGTGATGGATGGAGTTAAGTGATTCCATAACCAATGGATCAGATCTAAGCTCTGCATTCCTAATACATTCTATTATGAACAGCGATGGACAAGCAGAAAGCTCACTTGAGCAGAAGGTTTCTCAAATGTCCGCAACCTCACTTCTGCGCAAGCCCAGTACATCAGTGCAAATGGTAAGCATTTGCAACAACCTTCAGTCAGAAATGCTGAGTGGATAATTCACCAAACCCAGAAGTTCCCAGCATCATAGACAGAAATTCGATTCGCTCCCCATGATATCAAGAAACGACTGAAGGCACTAGATAAGGGCAAGGCAATGGGCTCTAACATTATTCAATCAATAGTTCTAAGCTCCAGAACTGCTGTGCCCTTAACTGAGCTGTTTGAGTACAAACAGAAAATTGGCATATCCACAACAATTTGGAAAATTACCCAGGTATGTCATGCACGAAAAGCAGGACAAATCCTACCAGGTCAGCTATTGTCCCATCAGTCCATCCTTGGTCAACAGAAATGTGATGGAAGGGGTCATTAACACTGCTATCAAGAAGCACTTGTACTACAATAACTTGCTCATTGATGCTCAGTTTGGGTTCCTCCAAGGTCACCCAGCTCCTGATCTCATTACAGCCTTCATTCAAACATGGTCAGAAAAGCAGAACTCCAGAGGTAAGATGAGAATGACTGCCCGTGACATTAAGGCCACACTTGGCTGAGTGTGGCATCAAGGAGCCTGAGTAAAACTAAAGTCAATGGAATCTAGAGCAAAACTCTCTGCAGGTTGGAGTCATACCTAGTATAAGGAAAGATGGCTGTGGTTGTTGGAGATCAGTCATCTCAGCTCCATGACATCATTGTAGGCAATGCTCAGGCTGGAATCCTAAGCTCCTAAAGCATCTTCAGCTGCTTTATCAACGACTTTTGTTTGATTATAAAGTCAAAAATGAGGATATTTACTGATCATTGCACAATGTTTAATACCATTTACACGCCTCAGATTCTATAGTCCATATTCGACTGCAGACAACATGGACAATATCCAGAATTGGGCTGGCAAGTGGTGAGTAGCATTTGTAGCACACAAGTATCAAATAATGACCATTTCCAACAATTGTGAATCTAATCACTGTCCTGTCACATTCAATGGCATTACCACCACTGAATCGCCCACTGACAACATTCCGAGGGTTGAAATTGACTAGAAACTGAACTGGACTAGACGTAAATACTGTGGCTACAAGAGTAGGTCACAGGCTTGAAATCCTGTGGTATGAAATTCATCTCCTAACTCCCCTAAAACCTTCATACTATTTGCGAGGCACAAAGCAGGAATGTAATGGAATAGACTCCACTTGTTTAAGTGGTGCAGCTCCAACAAACCCAAGAAGCTTGACATCATCTGGGACAAAACAGCTCACTTGGTTAGCACACAACATTCATTCCATCCATCACCAATGGCACAATAGCAGCGATTCTGTCATTTACAAGATGCACTGCAAAAATTCAGCAATGCTCCTTAAATAGCACCTTCCAAACTCATGACCACCAGCAACTAAAAGGACAATGACAGCAAATATATAGGAACACCACATATGCAAGTTCCTCTCTGAGCCACTCACCATCCTGATCCATATCACCATTCCTTCACTGTTGCTGGGTCAAAATCCTGGAGCTCTCTTCTCCCCCACAACTCTCCCCAACACCATCCTGCCTGTACCTATACCACAAAGGCTTCAGAAGTACAAAAGACAGCACAGCACAGCATCATCTTCCCAAAGAGCACCTATGAATGAGCAAAAGAAATATTGGCCCAGCAAGAAACTCATTCTCTGATAAGGAAAATTATAGGTTGGTGAATGGGAAAAAGTACAGCAGGTGGAATATAATATGGCAGTGTGTTAGGTTATCAAATTTAGTATAAGGAATAAGGAAAGACAGAAAGTTTATTGAATGTTAGAAGACAGGGTAACTTCTGTATTTAGAGGCAAGTTATGGTCCTCGTAATTACACATGGCTAACATACAGGTGCAGTTAGGAAGGCAAATAGTATACAAAGTTATGTTACACAGGGATTAGAATATAAAAGTAAAGAAATCTTACTATTGTTGCTTTAGTGAGGTTGCATATGGTGTACTATGCTGAAAATGTGTTGCTGGAAAAGCGCAGCAGGTCAGGCAGCATCCAAGGAGCAGGAGAATCGACGTTTCAGGCATAAGCCCTTCTTCAAGAAGGACTCATGCCCGAAACGTCGATTCTCCTGCTCCTTGGATGCTGCCTGACCTGTTGCGCTTTTCCAGCAACACATTTTCAGCTCTGATCTCCAGCATCTGAAGTCCTCACTTTCTCTGTGGTATACTATGCACAGTTTCATCTCCTTAACTATGGTAGGACATACTTGGCCTAGATGAAGTGGAATAAAGAGATTGCCAATTGAAGAGAGATTGAATGGACTTTAGGTCTATATTCTTTGCAGTTTAGAACTATGTAAATTATCCAAATTGAAACATGAAAAATCCTTAAGTATCTCAACAGGATAGATAATGTAAAAATGCTTCCCAGACAGCAGAATGTATAACCTGGGATTTAATATTGGAACATACAGTTAGAGTTTTTAGAGTTGAGAAACATATTCACTCAAAAGTTGTGCACCTTTGAAATTCTCTAACTCAGAGAACTGTGGATACTCAGTCATTGAATGTTGGTATTTTCTAACCAACCTGTTTAGAGAAGTTATCATGCACCTCTGGAGCAGGTAGGATATGAACCTGGAACTCCTGACTCAGAAATAAGGGCACCAAATGATCCCCCAGACATTGAATGGATTGAAGACCGAGTTTGATAGATTTGTTTAAGACTTTTAAGGCATGCGGATAATTAAGAGACTTGGGAAAGAGGATTTTAAGTGTGTTCGCTCTTGCAATATTGAAGATATGATCTGTTTGTGTGGTGGAAGTGCTTGGAGAAGTGAAATAAAATTGCATTTCCATTGTGCTTTTCTCAAGTTCAGGATTCCTCCCTTGAAAGACTTTTTGAGGTAGGAGATCAGCTATGCTTGCATAGGGTGTTGAATAGTGAAGTATGTTTAAAGGGCCTAATAAACAACACAAAAACAGCCAATCTTAGCAAAGAAGAAAATAGATTTATATCTATTAATTCACTTAATTGACCATTAAATGGGCTGTTGAATGCAGCTGTGGATGATTAATGGTCTTGTGAGATGAATACTTCAACAGAGCACCAATCAAATAAGACATCAAAAATAGATGAATTGGAAATAACATTAACAATGAATGGTACAATGTTTTAGGGTTTCTTTCAACTGGGCACAATAAATTCTATGGAATTGTCATTAATATGTTTATTAAGAGATTATATTAATGTTAAGACAGCTGATCTGAAGAAACCATTTGGTGATTTAGGGTAACATTTACATAAAGTTTTGGGACAAGCCTTCTAAATGTTCAGTATGAATTACAGAGAATGCCTGAAGCTTGGAGAAGGGTGGATAGGGAAATCTTCATTAGTAGGAAGTAAGAATTTAACTTCTTAATGGAAGCTTAAAGTTTTGCTACTCAGTTCTTAGAATCTTTCAGGTGGATAAGCTTTCACAATTTTTTTCTCTCTCTCTATATTCAGGAAGAAGTATTCTTACACAAAACTGCATTTTTTTCACCTCATTACCAAATCACATGTAACTTTTTTTTCTGTGTCCAAAGGGAGGGAAAGGGAGAGAAATCAAAATGGAGTTGGAATACAAAATGTAGTTTCATGACCTTCATCTCTTTTGAATTTATTAGCATTCCTTTAATACTCATTAACATAGTCCACTGGAATTAGATTCAAAATTGCCTCCTTGTTAGGCAGAAATAAGAAATACCTGATTAGATATGAGGCATGTAGTGACAGTATGGACTTCTTCCCAGTTCTGGTAAGTATAAGTTCTTTGGTTACTTTGCTCCTTCATAACTAAATGATTTCTTTGCACAAATGCTTACAGTATAAGGGGTGAAGCCTGACTAGGTCAACAAGCTTGCATGAGCAAGGTGGTCAAATATGCTGATGCCAAAAAAACCTGACGGGCTGAAATGAAAAGATGGGTATTTTCAGAAGTTCAGATAAAGGTGGGTTAGTTAGAAGTAAGTGGTAGGGAATGCAATTTAAAGGACTTTGTTGTTTGGACACTAGAAAAATCCTGGAATGGGAGGAAACTGGAATGCAGAGGGGAGAATCACTGAGATAAGGGCAAGGACAAGAAGGAAGAGTGGGAGCTGTGTATTTAGGGAGGGTTATTACATGTGTTAGACAAGGAGTAAAAGTGAATGAATTGAATAAGGGGCAGTGTGAGGCTAAAGCTGCACATGGTTACTTGAATAAGAGTGGGATCAAGGTAGAGCAGGACTCTCAAGGGATACAGTGAAAAATTGATTTTTTTGGGGGGGGGGGAAACAGTGGCTTAAAGGAGGACAGTGGGAATGCCATCTGAAAGAGGAAGGCCACCTATGTCGATGGGGAAAGTTGAAGTCCACATGGAAGGGTATTGAGCGAAAAATTAAAAATATCATCTTTCACTGAAACTGATATTTATATTATGGCCTTACAGAAAATGCATAGTACAGATAACAGAGACCTTGAGATTTGTTTAGACATTCTTGCAAGATATAAGAACATCCAACTGAGAATTGAATCAAATTGAAAAATTACAAATACTCACTTAAAAATGTTATGCTAAATGGAAGAATTCATTGCAGAAAAAAACCCAAAATCAACTTCAACATCATCTAAGTTCAATATCTCAACCATGCCCACAATTCATTTAACTCTGAGAAGAAGGGCACCTAAGATTCACTAGAAATGAATGATGGTGATGGATGGCGTTTGTTCCACACTCAGCCATACAGCACCATACTGAGGCCCATATACAGTATCTGTAAGTTAAGGGCATGGGAATGGAACCTTTATGCAGGCTGTAGATCCAAGGGTTATAGGTCTATTTCACAGGGGATAATGAAAAGTCAGATTGCTTTTCACGCATGTGGCAATTAGCTCAAAGTTAAGATCAAGAGAACAAACAATTTGTCACATGAGAAGGAGGGTAGGTCATGGAGGAAGCACTTCATGTAGCTGTGATTGTAAGGCCAGCACTTTTCAGGGTCTTCTCCATTCTTTAAAATGGAGGAAATACTAGCCTGTACATCCTCAACAGTGGCTCCGCCAGCACATCTATGAATTCCTTATGTAACTCATTCGGGAATCCATCTGACCCCGGCACTTTGCCACACTGGAGATGTTGTATTGCTTCCTGCACCACTTGTATTGTCATTGGCGCATTTAAGCGGGAGGACTGTTCAGCGTTTACACAGGGGAGGTCCAGGTTCTCAAAAAAGGACTGCATTCTCACGGCACCATCTTTGCTGCCATCTGATCAGTATAATTATGCAAAGTATTCCCTAAATCTAGCATTGATCTTCTTCAACTCACGGGTAACTGTGCCAGTCCTCTCTCCGATAGATATAATGAATTGCAAAGCATTTTTCTTGCTAGCCAGATATCTACCTGACTTATCTCTAAATTCAAACAATCTTTGTTTAGCAAAAGAGACCTTTTCTTTGCCACTTTTGTGTGCACTGAGTCAAGAGAACCCGGAGAGCCATGACCTGCTGCAGCTTGACTACTGAAGGCCTATCATAATATGCTTCTTCAGCTGGGTCTCCAGCATCCGTTGCTGCTCCCCCTTCTGCCTCTTTCCAGTTGTTGAATATGAAATGATCAGGCCTTGTAAATATGCCTTAGTGGTTTCCCAAAGTACTGATGGACTGCTGGCCGTACCCGAGTTGATATCTCAGAAGACCCTGAACTGTCATGTAACATACTCAACAAATCTGCTATCTCTTAACAGGAATAGGTCCATGTGTCAGTGCCATACATCCATTCTGCGATCCTTGATTTAAACATCTAAATATACTAGCGCATAGTCCAAGGTAGTTATTCCCAATTTTGCAAGCCAATATTCTGTCCAAACTGATCAACGGCACAAGGAACATGTCAATTTGTGTGTTGCACTTGTTTGGGTTGGAATAGAAAGTAAATTCTCTTCCATTGGGGTGGAGATATCTTCATACAATCACCAATCCCAACTCCTCACACAAGCCCACCAACTGTCCAGATTGCAGGGGCATGTCATCCTGTCTACCCTCTGATCCATTAGGCGGTTAAATCCCCTCCTATAATTGTACGGCACACCCCAAGACTCATCAATTTAGCAACTGCATCAATTAGAAATTTATGAGGGCGCGCCAGGGGACAATAAACATTCAGGACGCCATACTCTTTGCCATGTATTAGTGCTTTAAGAATGTTGAATCGTCCATGTTCCTCCTTAATTTGCTCAGTTACCTGGAATGGGAGGTTCCTTCTTACCAGTTTAGCCACTTGTCTACTCTTAGAACTAAAGAAAGAGAAGAATACCCCACCTGCTGCAGCTTCAGATGTTCCTGATCAGTTAATTGCATCTCCTGCAGCAGGGCGATACAAACCCTTTCCATCCTAAGGCGTGACAGCACTTTCCTTTAATGGGGGAGTGGTTCCCTCTTACATTCCAGGTGCACCACTTCAACAAGTCACTAGTCATGGTTGTCAACGGCAGCCCGTGGCTTCCCAAGAGGAGGTGTAGTGAGTGAAAAAAAATTAACTCTAATAAATTTAAAAATCATCATTATTTTTAAAGCAGCAATGTAGACTTGTAGGGCTGAAGGGCCTGTTTCAACACTGTAGTGATTCTATGAAAAAAAATGAAATCTGAAATATTGGTCATAGGGAAATAGAGTCAAGGATGATATACCTTGGGCTTTCTGCATCTCTTCAACATCTCAAAGGGATCTTCTGACATGCCTTCTTCATGTAAAAGTGGTTTGGCAGTCGTTGAAGGTTGTTGCTGTTTCTTGGCTTGCTTGTGCATTCATTCCTCTGACCTTATGATGGAGGGAAGGTCTTGATGAAACAGCTGAAGATAATTTTACCTCCAAAAAATGATCTTCCTATGTGTCAGGTATGACTCTAACCACCAGAGACAGTGAGGTCTGCAGATGCTGGAGATCAGAGTTGAGAGTGTGTTGCTGGAAAAGCACAGCAGGTCATGCTGCATCCAAGGAGCAGTAGAAACGTTTTTGGTAGGAGCCCTTCATCAGGAATGAAGCTGGGAGCCTTGGGGGTGGAGAGATAAATGGGAGGGGGCTGGGGCTGGGGCTGGGGAGAAGATAGCTGAGACTGCAATAGGTGGATGGACGTGGGGATAAAGGTGATAGGTCGGAGAGGACAGTGGAGTGGATAGGTGGGAAGGAAGATTGACAGGTGGGACAGGTCATGAAGGTGGTGTTGAGCTGGAAGGTTGGAACTGGGGTAAGGTGGGGGGAGGGGAAATGAGGAAACTGAGGAAGTCCACATTGATGCCATGGGGTTGAAAGATCCCCAGGCGGAAGATGAGGTGTTCTTCCTCCAGGCGTTGTGTGGTAAGGGAGTGGCGATGGAGGAGGCCCAGGAGCTGCATGTCCTCGGTGGAGTGGGAGGGGGAGTTGAAATGTTCAGCCACGGGGTGGTAGGTTGATTGGTGCGGCTGTCCCAGAGATATTCTCTAAAGCGCTCTGTGAGAAGGCGTCCAGTCTCACCCATGTAGAGGAGACCGCATTGGGAGCATCGGATACAATAAATGACATTGGTGGATGTGCAGGTGAAACTTTGATGGATATGGAAGGGTCCTTTGGGGCCTTGGACGAAGGTGAGGGGGAATGCGTGGGTGCACGTTTTGCAATTTCTGCAGTGGCAGAAGGTGTCAGGAGGGGAGTGTGGATTGTTGGGGGGGCGTGGATCTGACCAGTGGTTGCGGAGGAAACTATCTTTGCGGAAAGCGGATGGGGTGGAGAGGGAAATATATCCCTGGTGGTGGGGTCCATTTGTAGGTGGTGGAAGTGTCAGCGGATGATGCAATTAATGTGGAGGTTGATGGGGTGGAAGGTGAGGACTGGGGGATTCTGTCCTTGTGATTGGAGGGGTGGGTTCGAGGGCGAAGGTGTGGATGTGGATGAGATGTGTTGGAGGGCATCTTCAAACACGTGTGAGGGAAAATTTCGGTCTTTAAAGAAGGAGGCCATCTGGTGTGGTCTGTGGTGGAACTGGTCCACCTGGCAGTTGGTTAGGTGTTAAAGACAGAAATTTTCCCTCACACGTGGTTGAAGATGTCCTCCAACGCATCTCATCTACGCCCCGCTCCTCCACCCTCGAATCTCACCCCTCCAACCGCAACAAGGACAGAAACCCCTGGTCCTCACCTTCCACCCCACCAACCCCTGCATACACTGCATCTTCCGCTGACATTTCCGCCACTTACAAATACACCCCACCACCACAGATATAGTTCCCTCCCCACCCCTATCTGCTTTCTGCAAAGACTGTTCCCTCTGCGACTACCTGGTCAGGTCCACGCCACCCAACAACCCACCCTCCCCTCCTGGCACCTTCCCCTGCCACTGCAGGAATTGCAAAAACCTGCACCCACACCTTCCCCTCACCTCCATCCAAGACCGCAAAGGAGCCATCCACATCCATCAAAGGTTCACCTGCTCTTGCACACATCATTCATTGTATCCGTTGTTCCCAATGCAGTCTCCTCTACATTGGTGAGACTGGACGCCTTCTCGTAGAGTGCTTTAGAGAACATCTCTGGGACACTCGCATCAACCAACCCCACCACCCCGTGGCTGAACATTTCAACTCCCCCTCCCACTCTGCCAAGAACATGCAGGTCCTGGGCTCCTCCATCTCTACTTCCTTACCATCTGGTGCCTCAGGACCATTCAACCCCATGGCAACAGTGTGTACTTCACCAGTTTCTTCACTTTCCCTCCCCCACCTTACCCCAGTTCCAACCTTCCAGCTCAGCACCGCCCTCATGACCTGTCCCACCTATCAATCTTCTTTCCCATCTATCCACTCCACTGTCCTCTCCGACCCATTACCTTTACCCCACCTCCATCCACCTATTGCACTTTCAACTATCTTCTCCACAGCCCCATCCCCTCCCATTTATCTCTCCACCCCTGAGCTTCCTGCCTCATTCCTGATGAAGGTCTCCAGCCCAAAACATCAATTTCCCTGCTTCTCAGATGCTGCCTGACCTGTTGTGCTTTTCCAGCAACACACTCTCAACTCTAACCACCGGAGAGTTTGCCCACTGATTCCAGTTTTGCTAAGGCTCCTTTATGCCACAGTCAGTCACATGCAGCCTTGATGTCAAGGCTGTCACTCTCACCTCCCCTCTGAAATTCAGCTGTTTTGTTCTGTTTGAACCAAGGCTTTAATGAGGTCAGGAGCTGAGTAGCCCTGGAAGAACCCAAACTGGGCATCACTGAGCAGGTTATTGCTGAGTTGGTGCTGTTTGATCGGACTATTTATGACATCTTCCATTAATTTACTGATGGGGCAGTAATTGACCAGGTTGGACTGGTCCTATTATTTATATATATGACATACTTGGGCAATTTGTGACATTGTCAGGAAGGTGCCAGTGCACTGAAACAGCTTGGCGAGGGGAGCAGCAAAATCTGGAGCACAAGTCTTCAGTACTGTTGCTGGAATGTTGTCAGGGCCTGTGACTTTTGCAGTATCCAGTGTTTCCAGCTGTTTCTTGATATCATATGGAGTGAATTGAATTAGACGGAGACTGGTATCTGTAATGCTGGGGACCACTGGAGGAGGCTGAGATGGCTGAAGATTGTTGTGAAAGCTTCAGCCTTATCTTTTGCAGTAATGTGCTGGGGTCTTCCATCATTGAGGTTGGGGATATTTGGGGAGCGTCTTCTTCCAGAGAATTGTTTAATTGTCCACCAACCATTCACAATTGGAGTGTACGAGTGTACGACTGCAGAGCTTAAATATGATCTGTTGGTTATGGGACTGAGCTCTGTCTATCACTTGCTGCTTATACTGCTTGGCACGCAAGTCGTCCTGTTTGGCGGCTGTAAGGCATGATTCTGTGAGTATGACTGTGTCAGGCTGTTGCTTGACTAGTCTGTGAGACAGCTCTCCCAATTTTGGAACTAGGTCCCAGTCATTCATGAGGAGGACTGTGTAGGATTGACAGGACTGTTTCTGTAGTTGTCTTTTCCGGTGCCTAGGTCGATGCTAAGTGAACTATTTGGTTTCATTTCTTTGAGACTTTGTAGCGAATGGTACAACTGAATTGGCTTGCTGGCTATTTCAGAGGGCACCTGAGAGTCAACCACATTACTGTGGGTGTGGAGTCACATGTAGGCCAGACCAGGTGAGGATGGCAGATTTCCTTCCCTGAGGGACATGAGCGAACCAGATGGGTTTTTTTGACAATCAACAATGATTTCATGGTCATCATTAGGTTCTTAATTCAATTTTTTTTTCAAAAAATGGAATTAAGTTCAAATTCCACCATATGCTGTGGCATGATTTGAACCCAGATCCCCAGGACATTACCTGGGTCTCTGGATTAATACCACTAGACCATCGCTATGCCTAGCATCTGAATTGCTCTTGTAGTCATTGTCATTGTTTATGTGGCAAGTTCAAATGAGTTTCTGCTCAGTGGTAACTCCTCAAAATGCAGATGGTGGGGGATTTAGTGGTTCTAATACTATTGAATTTCAAAGTGCGATGGTTAGATTGTCTGTTATTGGAGATAGCCTAGCAGTTATTTAGCAAAAATGTTACTTGTCAGCCCAAGCCTGATATTATCCAGATCTTCTTGCATATGAACATGGACTGCTTCAGTATCTGAGGAGCAGCAAATGGTGCTGAATATTGTCCAATCATTGGTGAATATCCCCACTTATGAGCTGATAATGGAGGGAAGGAGAAAGTGGGGACTGCAGATGTTGGAGATCACAGTCAACAGTGTGGTGCTGGAAAAGCAAAGCAGGTCAGGCAGCATTCGAGATTAATGGGAGCAGGCTAGGGTTGGGGGGTAGGTAGCAGAGTTGGAAGCTACCCATTCCCTCCACAACTCCCTTGTCAGGTCCGTGCCTCCCCACCAGCCCACACCCCACTCCTAGCACCTTCACCTGCCACCGCAGGAAATGCAAAACTTGTGCCCACACCACTCCCCTCACCTCTGTCCAAGGCGCCAAAGGATCCTTCTACATCTGATAGAAATTTGCCTGTACCTCCACCAATGTCATCTACTGTATCTATTGTACCCAATGTGGTCTCCCCTACATCGGGGAGACAGGACACCCACTTGCAGAGTTTCAGAGAACATCTTTGGAACACCCGCACCAATTAACCCCACCACCCCATGGCTGAACACTTCAACTCCCCCTCCCACCCCCTCAAGGACATGGAGGTCCTAGGCCTCCTCCATCACCAAACTCTTACCACCTGATGCCTGGAGGAAGAATGCCTCATATTCTGCTCTCGAAGCCCTGCAATCATACAGGATCAACGTGTGTTTCAACAGTTTCCTCATTTCCCCTCCCCCACATTATCCCAGTTCCAAGTCTCTAACTTGGTACCACCCTCCTGACCTGTCCATCACCTTTCCTATCTATCCCCTCCGCCCTCCCCTCCAACCTATCACGTTCTCCCTCACCTTCATCTACCTATCATATTCTCAGCTACCCTCCCCCCAACCCCATTCCCTACCCATTTATCTCTCAGCCCACCGGTCCACAAGCCTCATTCCTGATGAAGGACTTGTGCCCAAAATGTCGATTCTTCTCCTTGGATGCTGACTGACCTGCTGTGCTTTTCCAGCACCACACTCTCAATGGAGGGAAGGTAATTGATGAAACAGCTGAAGATGGTTAGGCATAGGATTCTACCCTGAGGAACTCCTGCTGAGTTATCTTGGAGCTGAGATGACTGACCTCCAACAATCACGACCACCTTCCTGTGCTAGATATTATCTAAACAGTGCAGACATTTCCCCCGCTACCAATTGATCTCAGTTTTTCGAGGGCTCCTTGATGCCACACTCTGCGTAGAACCTAAACTGGGCATCGCTGAGCAGGTTATCGCTGGACAGGTACTGATTAATAGCACTATTGATGATGCCTTCCATCAGTTTATTGATGATCCAGCATAGGCTAATTGAGAAACAGTCATTTGTTGGGTTGTATTTGGATTGCTTTTTCTGTCCAGGACATACTTTGCAGTATTCAGTGCCTCCAACCATTCTTGCATCTCTCCACCCTGCAGACACTCTGTCTCTATTCCTGATGAAGGGCTTTTGCCTGAAATGTTGATTTTTCCTGCTCCTCGGATGCTGCCTGAACTGCTGTGCTTTTCCAGTACCACTCTAATCTGATATCATGAGCAGCGATTCAAAATGGCTGAAGACTGACATGTGTGTTGCTGGGGACCACTGCAGGAGGCCATGATGGATTATCTATATAGCACTTCTGGCTGAAGATTGCTACAAATACTTCAGCCTTATCTTTTGCACCAATGAATTGGGGTCTTCCATCTTTAAAGACAGGGATATTTAATTGTCTACTATCATTTACAATTTAATGTGGCAGGACTGCAGAGCTGGGATAAACATTATTCCTGGGTCCTGGCTCTGCAGCTCAGTCATGCCAATTATTCTGATCCACTGTATCCCTAGAGAAGTATCTAATGTACTACTGTCTCCCAGCCTTATATCTTGAATTTCCTCCCAGCATAAGTAATGTCCCTTCTTCATCCCAGCATACTGTTTCCAATCCCCTCAACTGACTTCCCTATCTTCCCTTACTCAGCAGTAACCACTCTTAATCCCTTGACTTTCTGTGAGCAGACTCTCAGAATTGAACATAGCCCATCTCATTGATTTGGACACAGTCCCAACTGAGGAGTGATGTGAGTCCTGACAGGTCTCTGTGCAGGTCTCCAACTGACTTATGAAACGCCAGACTGATTATACTGGTTGCAGGATTGACTGTGACTCCGTCCCTGAACTGGAATGATATGGTACCCCTAATGCTGACCACTCCAAATGGTCGACTGACTGTGATCGATCGTAACTCCAACTGACTGCGTTGACATCTCCTGAGTGACAATTCTCCTTGACCAAGAACTAAACCCTTTAGACTTTGAGACATGATTATTTGACTGAAATACATGAGGTGTTTTCTTTTATAAACAGGTAGTACATGCTGTAGAAATGACATTGACATATCTTCCTCGATTTGCCAATGCTAAATGTCAAAGCAAGACAGGTGACAGTGCATTCCAAAATGCAATATTGAAGTGATGAACTGTATTCTAAGTGAGTTAGAGATGTGGTATAATGATTTGGTGAGACTGGTCCATGTCCAATGCCATCCGCTGTGAATGAAGGATGGCATTTGATGCAGAGTTCACCAAACTCATTCTGAGTCACTTCAGCTATGGCATCATTGTAAAGTACCATAGCTGGAACCAATTTGATTTTGTTTTCTGTATCAAAGCAAATCAAACTGGCCAGGGCACACATTTCCACCCTGAGGATTTTATTTTCTCTGTTAACTGCCTATTAATTAAATTTAAAGTGAACATCATCCTTGACTGGCTTGTTGAGGCATACATCAAAAAGTTCAGACATTATGCCTTTTCATATCATTGGTTACACAAAATCTGAACAAATCTCACACTAATAACCTACATTTGTTATACAGGCCACCAGGATGTTATTCCACATATATTAAATCCAGCAT
Organism: Hemiscyllium ocellatum; assembly: GCF_020745735.1. Taxonomy (NCBI): domain Eukaryota; kingdom Metazoa; phylum Chordata; class Chondrichthyes; order Orectolobiformes; family Hemiscylliidae; genus Hemiscyllium; species Hemiscyllium ocellatum. The sequence goes on along the minus strand of NC_083406.1, from coordinate 61,830,522 downwards.
CTTATTCCATCTTCATCCATCCAACTGTTGCCATGGACAAAAACTCCTGAAGAGAAGTTCATGTTCAGCATGGTGTTATATTTGAAAGTTATCATAGAACTTTAATTTCATTTGATTAACCACGCAAGCTAATACCATCCCATGTCTTGTCTTATCACACTATCTTGTTTTCACCAGAACTGTTGCTAGAACCTTTCCACTCCACAGTTTGGTTGTTAGGTATACTGAAATGCATGGAAATTTCACCTGTGTTACCAATGTTCCTTAATGGCTATTCTTGCTTTTGTTGCATTTTATAGTGAATGGTTGGAAACAGTAATTTTGCTCCAAGATCTTTCACAGTCTTGGGGAAACCTTGGTCTTCTGACACAACACCAGAATGTTTAATTCTATTTGATACTCGTTGATTTTACTCATTTGTTTACAATACATTTTTCATGACGATGTAGCCATCCTGATGCTTTACAAAGATTTATTCGGACACATACTTTTCAAGATCGGGTCATTTGCCTGTCCTGGTTCTAATGGCATATTTTGTCTTGGGTAGATTCCTCTTTCTTTAATTTTCCTGCTAGTCTTGCACTAACACTAACCTCACTGACGTAGGACAGTTATTTTATGCATTCACAAATGTTGTGACTTTTAGCTTGAAAGTAGCATTGTACAATTTTTTGCTGGAGGATCTATTTTGTTTTATCACACATCATATCATGCATGTTTTGCTCTGTGAACATCTCTTAAACTTCACACAAACAGCCTGTATCGCCTGCTTGATCTTATACACTGACTTACAATATAAAGAACGCATGTTTATTTGTGTGAAAAGTGGAAGCTGATTACTAACTTGCATGTAGCATTTCTGTATTCATTCATGGAATGTGAGAGTCACTAGCTACGTCAATATTTATTGCCCACAGGGCAATTAAGAGTCAATCACTTTGCTGTGGGTCTGGAACAATGTTTGGCCAGGCCAGGTAAGGATGGCAGATTTTCTTCCCTCAAGGGCATTAGTGAACCAGATGGGCTTTTCTTGATAACTGCAATGGTTTCATGGTCATCAATTCAAATTTCACCATCTGCCATGGGAGGATGCAAATCCAGGTCCCCAGAACTTTACCCGGGTCTGTGGATTTTTTGTCTGGCGATAATGCCACGAGTCCATGACCTATCCATTTTGCAAAATGAACTTGACATGTACACTAAATATATGTTAAAGTACATTATTGGGTCAAAAAATTAGATTATGTTATATAATGAGTCCATTATATGAGACCTAGACCATAAGTCTATAAGATCATAAGACATAGGAGTAGAAGTAGGCCATTTGGCAGAAAGAGTCTGTTCTGCAATTCATGAGATTGTGGTTGATCAGATCACTCTCAACTCTAATAAATTCACCACAGATAATGTATTTTTCAATGTGCAAAACTCAGGTAAAATATGATGCAAGCAAGTGAGTTGGATGCAGTTTGCACAGTAATATCTCACAGTCAAATCACAGGACACTAGAACATATCATATACAGAGTTAAATTTAAAAAAAATCTTTTGTTTTCACATAAATGTTATTGCTACGTGTTGAGTTAAACCCATCACATTGAAGTATTTAAACTTGGCAAACATAATATTTATTACTAATACTTCAAAGTGGCTGTTAACATTTACTAAGAAGAACAATACATTTTATTTTAGAAAAAGAATAATGGGTAGCTCGGAGTTACAATTGTGCTCTCTAATTGATAGATTCAAAAAACATACTGCAATGACTGCATGCTCATTAAATTACTATGACTCCAGAGGTTTGCTTTTGGAATTTTATGCTGTTACTATTTTTAACATATGTAGTTTTAAGTGATTATAAATTCTGATGAATTCCATTGTCATAAGCAGTGAAAATATAACAGTCCTTTCATTTTCTTTTAACTGGTGTTTTCTGTTATTATTGCAAATTAGATTATAGAGAATATTTCATCCTCAAAATAACTATCTGTTTTTAGGTAAAGGACAGTCATACTTCCAGAAACACCTCTGTTCTAAATTATACCTTGACTTTGTGTTTGGAAGATTACACCCCTCTGAATATGCTGAAGATATTTTAATCGTCTGTTTCTGCATTTAGAAAAATAATAGAATAGTTAAAATAGAGACTGAAAAGTACTTTGTGAACTTTTAGATCACACAATTAAAACCATAGGTGATATCTACTGCCAAACAAAATTTGCAGGGAACATCTGCTTTGTTTGTTAATAGTTTAAAGTCAAATAGAATTCATCCCACTTTGTGCAAAGTTAATGAGAATTTTCCTGCGACATTGGTACAAAATTATATTTAAAATGATTTTAAATTTGAATTACTTTATATTCAGGAAACTATTAAGAGACACATCAACAGAACAAAAGTCAATGAACAAATGTTGGTCACTATTACTAAAGAGTGAGTGATTTGAATGCATTGAGCATATATTTATTAATGTTTCAATTATAATATAGAAGAAACATCTTGCCTATTGGGAATTTTTTCTATTCTACAAATATATTTTATAGTAGGAATTGTTTAAAATAAATATACTCATGGGGTGTAGATACAAAACTTATTTTGACAAAAGGCAATTAGCTTAATTTCCTGCATTAGCTATTCCATTCTAGCATTTCTATGATCAGAATAATTAATATTAATTTTGCACAAAACTGAAGGGCACAAAGTTCCCATTCAGTTCTAAGCAATTAGTTTAAGATTTACACTTCATTCTATACTTCAGTTTTTAAACCGCATTTAAGAGTTAACTGCATTAAAGAGCACATTACAGCTTTGTTCTCCTTTCAATGGTCAGCTCTAAAATTTGCACAGTAGGAATTCAATTAATTTCTAATTTGATCAATGAGTTCAGATATCCCATCTTGTGTCAACAAATTTCTTGAGTTTTGTTACTGAATATCAAAATCTCCAAGTAAACTTTCAGTCATAAACTCACTCACTATTATCTTTTACATAGGCATCTTGCTTTTCTAATAATGTGAAAATCTGGCTAGTGACATTTAAAATAAAGCTGAAATTATACTGAAATACAAGCAATTCAACTGTCATCATTGCAGAACAATAATCACACTATTCACATGACAATCTAATAAAGTAATTATTCTGCAGTTCTGAAGCATAATTATAGGGAAACGAGCCTCATAAATATTGAAGATTTTACTTGTTAAAAACAAGTCCTAATTTATCAGTTTCAATTTGAAAAGTATACAACTTGTATTTCAATCTTGAAAAATCTGATGTTGAGCAGTGGATTGCTTGCTAAATCTAAAATTTAATCCATACTGACCCAGTTATGATTAATTGCTAATATACAACAGGATTTTATTCAATTTAGAAATATATTGTCAAAATCCTGGAATTCTCTCTTTAATGGCATTTTGGACTGCAGCGGTTCAAGAGGCAGCTCACCTTCTCAAGGACAACTAGGGATACACAATAAACGCTGGCCAGCCAGTGACACCCCATCCCATAAATGAATAAACAAAACAAAACTAATGCATTTCCTATTGGTATTATGGGTTTAACTTGTCAAGCTTCCTGTACTAGTGGGTACATGACTAAGTTTCATGTACATTATGTGAATGGAATTAAACATTAATGGTTCTTGCAAAAGATATCCTTTTTTTACCTGACCAGCATTTTGAAAAGGATGTACATTTTGATTATCTTCATACAGGTAGTTCTCTTATAATGCCGTAGTTGTGTTCCATCGAAACCTTGCTTAGTAGAAAATCACTTAATATGAATAATGGGGCCAATGGGAAAAGTGAGGTTAGGGCAGACCAGCAAAAAATATCACTCACAATCGCTCAAAAATCACCCAGAAGTCCAATGCAAAATAAAGCATAGCCTGAATGAAGGTTGAAATCATATTTATTAATGAAACAAAAGCAAATTTAACACACTACGTTTAAAAAATGCAAGAAAGCTGCTCTCTGTATAGCACCTCACACAGAAAGATGCTCTGTTGGCAGCTGACATGCGCAGAATGGCACAAAGACCAGCACTGACATTACGCATGTGCGGAACAGCACAGTAACTTCGGCACAAGCACAGAATGGCACAAAGATCCGGCACTGACATCGCTCATGCGTGGTACGTTGCAGACACCGGCGGATGCTCAGAATGGCATGGACATTAGTCCATTCACAGACAGGTACAAAGATTTTGGTGCAGACACCAGTGTGTGCACAAAATCAAGCACGCGAACTGATCCCCGCTGAAATCACGCTATTGCCAATGTTGGTAAGTGTTCTCAAAAATACCGTTCTCCAATTCTTCAGTGATATTATAGCCAAAACCCACTACCGAAATGTGCGTTATCGCAGAACTACCTGTATTGACCTAAATCTAAAGTGTGAATTTATCCAAGAGTTTGCTCTAAGTATCTGGATTAAACACCTCATATAAATAATGATTTCCTGGATGTTTAAAAGCCGACATTTGTCCGAGAGTGGGGATAAATTATCTTACTTCACTTAGCTTTACTGTAATTCATTGATTTATTGCTTAATTATTATGTACAGCCAAAGGTACTTAGGAAAGCACATGTCCAGAGAAATATTAGAAATTATATTATGATTAAGGGTGTTCAAAGCTATGCCACATGCACACAGTCAGATATTACAATATTTAGGCTGATAAGATGGTTTGTTTTAATTTGTGTGTTTTAATTTTAAATTGAGTAAAGAAAGTGGTTATATGACATGTTCCAAATGCTGTTCAACAGGAAGGCTGATTTAATTGCTTTGGAACAAAATGCCAAAGTCAAGGAATTTATGGGGCAAGATGTGAAATTCTTAGATCTGGGACAGGGGGTCAGAGCTCTACATATCTTGAGCAGAAAAGAGGGGTAGACGGGGAGCAGAAAAGAGGGGCAGATGGGAAACAGAATTTCTGGATGGTCAGCAGAAAAAGCAGTTCAATTTTGTGAGCTATCACAGTAAAACTGGGAAGGAAAGTTTTTCAACTGGGAGATGAAGAGACGCATTATGTAGCCTACCGTAGATTCTGGGAGATATGTTCTTGCATGATCAGTGAAGAGAAGAATCTTGGGTACAGACTTTACTGCCAGATGTTTATTTCAGAAACATTCCATAAACTGAGAAAAGTATCTGGAGACTGTCACTCAAAGTTGCTAGCATGGAAAACCTATTGGAAGCTTGGATCAAACATGGACTGTTTGTTGAAGGACTGTAGTTCTGTGGAGAGTGCAAAAGGTGATCAGTATACAAGAAGCACATGACTTAAAGTAGAAGTTGCCTAGAAAAAAAGTGATTAGTTAATGCTGTTTTTCACAGAGAAAGCCTGTGAAAGATTTAAAGCCTGACATCTTACCAGGTCATGATTTCAGCTAGTAACTGGAAGATCAAATTTTTAAAAAATTGAACGTCCAAAGAGATTGCAACACAAGCAACAATTTGACATTGGTGGATTTTGATTTTGAATCCTTAGACTGCGGCAAATACAATGGGTTTGGCCAGAGTTTATATGTCCAAGATTTCACAGTGACTTTTGCTGTTAAAAATGGCTTTTTTCCTGTGGAAGCATTCTTCAAGAGAGGATTTATCTTTCAGTGCTTTGCAACAGTTAACAAAGGTTGACTTAAATGCGATAGCAGAAAGAAATTCTACAAAATTCTAACAAGACTAGACAGATTAGATGCAAGAAGGATGATTGTAATGATGGAGAAGTTCAGAACCAAGAGTTATAGTTTAAAAGGTAAACCTTTTTGGACTGTGACGAAGAGAAATTTCTTCGCTCTAGAGTAGTGAGACCATGGAATTCATTATCATACAATGTGGTTGAGGCCAAAACATTGTGTTTTCAAGAAGGAGGTAAATATAGCTCTTGTGTCTAAATATCAAGGGACATGAGGGGAGGGAAGGGCAGAATTGGAGTATTCAGGTCGATAATCAGCCATGATCACATTGAAAGGTGGATGGAGCAGGATTAGATGACGTTCTCCTATCTTTTATGTTTCCCTGTAAAAGTTAGAAATAGAGTTCAAAGTAGGCACTATGAAAACAGAAATAGTTAAGTTGTTGGATCAACATCTGAAACTTGATGAAATGAAGAAAAAATGCAGATTGATTTGGTTATGGTCAATTGCAGCTGAAGAAGTTGTTATGAAGTTGAAGGCGTGTACTGTATCTTTAAGTGAGAGTGAGAGCTATTTTGCACTGAGAGCTTGCAGGCACCTGTCACATGACTAGCTAGTAGTCTCACAGTGTACTGGAATATTGAAAATATGTAAGATTTTGGTTGTGAAACAAAGACCTGAGTTTTGGTTGCTGTTTTCACAACAATTCAAATTTAACCAATCTGTTTAAATTATGCCCCAGGAGACTAAAACCCAATCATGTTTGAGTTTATTGGTTCGAGGTTGGCAAAAAACAATGAGACGATCTGATGCTTGGAGCATAAAGAAGCAGATACTTTGGAAAGTTAGACAAAGACCAACTGCCATTGAAAGAGTAACTGCCATCTAGAGAGACAACCATTCAAAACACTCTGTCAAAGCTACTTTTTTTGTATGAAATGTGTTTGCAGTAGAAGACCGAACAAGACTAAGGGAGATCCCTAGGCGAAAACAGACAGACACTGACGACGACAGCTGCTATGTGGTTTTGAAATTAATTTAATGTAATTTTAATACGGGCTTTTATTGGAACGGTATATTATTATAGAGTTGGAATCAGATATACCCCAAACAATAGAAAGGAGGCTTATAGTTGTTTAATGTTCACTTTTAGAGTTAAAGAATAAATTGATATTTTTTCTTTAAAATAGAGGAATTTGGAAGTTCTCTGTCACTCACTTTAATAGATTACGAGGCGAGGTGAGTTTTTCTGGGTGTTTGGTTTAATTAACAGAAGGGTTCACTGCCCTGCTGAAACATAGTTTAAAATTGAAAAAGAAATGAAAAGACGTGAATTCAAAAAAAAGAGAAGAGATGGTAAGAGAAATGTGAAAATGTAAATTTGATTTTCACAGAATAAAAAGGTAATCTTTGAATTTCAGAAGGGAACTTAAAGCCATGACTTGATGAACCACCAGGTTTGCTTCTGGCTTTGAGTTAGCAAGGAATATTTGATGAAGGGCTATTGCCTGAAATGTCAATTCTCCTGCTCGTCAGATGTAGTTTTTCCAGCAGTACATGTTTGACTCATATTTCTCTCATGCATATTTCAGTGAGGAAGGAATTGAAATCTACTTTTCTCTTTTTGAGGAATTTGCTGCAAAGTCACAATGTTCACAAGCTACCTGGGCAATCTATTATAAAGAGTATTATTTGGAAAAGCCATGGACATTATTTGTCAAAAATATATGTGTAGATTATAAAACAGTTAACTGTTTATTGTATACGAGTTGGTTTTAGCAGCTGTACAGAATTATAGAATTGTTTCAGCACAAAAGGAGACCATTCATCCATTGCTTCCATGTTAGTTTTTCAAATGAGCTGATCAGTTAATGCCACTCTTCTGCCTTCTCCCCATAATGCTGTATATTGCTCTTGTCAAAATTCCTTTTGAATGCCTACTTAAACCTGCCTCTACCTCTCTCTGGCAGAATATTTGAGACCCTAACCAATTGTTTTGTTAAGAAGTGTTTTGTCATTATTAGTTTGGTTTCTTTTGCTAATTATTTAAAATCTGTGCCCATTCTTCCTTGATCCTTTCAACAGTGAGAACGTCTTCCATTTATGCTGACCAGAACTCATCAATTCAAATACATCTATCAGATTCCTTTTCTGCCTTCTCTTCTTTAGGGAAAATTCTCAGCACTTTCAATCAATCTTCACAACTGAAATTGTTTATGCCTGGAAACATTTTTGAAATTCTCTTCTGAACTTTTTCAAATGTTGAAGAATTCCAATAAAGAACATAGATTGGAAAAGCTATAATTGTTCTCCATGAAGAGAAGAGAAGATTGAAGAAATCTGATTGAAGTATTCAAATGCATGGGTTTTGAGCAGATTAAACGAAGATAACGTTCTAATAGAAGGATCTACAAGGCACATGCATGGATTGAAAGTAAATGGCAAAAGTAACAAAAATTATATCAAGAAATTTTTCATGTAATGAGTGTTTAGAATCTGGAATGCACAATCTGAGCATGTGGTGGGTGCAATCTAGATAGTCAAAAGTGAGTTAAGTAAGTTGCCGAGTTACTTCCTTCTGAATTATAACAATCTTTTGCTTCTGTGAAGCATAGCACCCAGAACTGAACAGAATACTCATTGATGCATTAGTATTTAACAACTAGGCTCACAGGAACAAAGGAAATTAGAATAGGGAAGGTCATTGAGCTCATTGAATGCTGAAGCAGGATTAAACATAACTATGTGGCTGGTTATCCGACTCAACATGATTTTTCTTTACTATCCCCATGTTCCTTGTTATTTTTAGTATTTGGAAATCTATGATTTCTGTTTTCAACACGCTAAATAATTAAAATTCTCTAACACAGGTTACTGTGGAGAGTCAAAGATTTACTAAATTCTGAGTGAAGAAATTCCTCCCCACCTCTATCTTAAATGGCTGCCCCTTAATCTGAGACTGAGACTATGTCCTCTTGTTCTACATTCACCAACTGGGGAAATATCTAGCCACATGAACCCTTAAATTTTTTTATTATCAGTTTCATTAAGATCACCTCTCATTCTCTCATTATTCCAAACTATAGCAATTACTTTCAAACTTTATCAAATTTTGAATAAGTGACAAAAGTGATGCAGGTAAGGCATTGGAAGTTGTCTACATAGACTTTACTAAAGCATTTGACAAGGCCTCTCATAGTAGACTGGTCCAGAAGATCAAATCGCATGAAATCCACAGAGTTGGGAAGCTGAATACAAAATTGGCTTGGTCATAGCATAGAAGACGGAGTATAGTTTGAGGAGAGATGATTTTCTGACTGGATGTCTGTGACGAGAGACATTCTGCAAAGATCAGTGCTGGCACCTCTGCTGTTTGTAACATATGTAAATATTTGGGATGCAAATGTAGCTGGCCTGATTAGTAGGTTGCAGATGACACAAAAATTGGCGAAGTTGTGGAAAAGTGAGGAAGGATATCAAACAATGTAGCATGATATGGATCAACTGGAAAATTGGGTCGAGATATGACAGAGTTTAATAAGGGACAAGTGTGAGGCTATGCATTTGGGGGGTGGGTGGGTGGGTGGGAGGAGGAATGCAAGAGGAAAGTATCCTGTAAATAGTTGGACCTTGAGAGCATTGATCTCCAGAGGGATTTTGAAATTCAACTTCATAGCTCCATGAAAATGCCAACACAAGTGGTAAAGAAGATCTATGACACACTTGCATTCATTGATTTATGCGTTAAGTATAGAATTTGGCAAATCATATTGCAAATGCATAAGGGTTTGCTCAGGCCACTTTTGGAGTGTTGTGAATGGTTCTGGTTGCCGCAATATAGAAAGGATGTGGAGACTTTGGAGAGGGTGCAATTGAAGTTTACCAGGATTTTGCTTGGATTTCCTCTTTGTAATTTACTCATGGGTTGTGGGCATCACTGGATTGCCAGAATTTATTGTCTGTCCCTATTTCCCCTTGAGAAAGTGGTGGTGAGCTGCCTTCTTGAAATGCTGCAATCCATATTTTTGATTATTAAAAATTTTGTCACATGTATTTTACAGTAAGAATACAATAAAATACAGTGAAAAGCTTTCAGTTGTTGCCATGATACGGTGCAATTTTTAATAATCAAGAATAAGGGGCACGAAAAGAAAACGCTATGGCTTGAAGACAGTCCCCTGGTCCTGAGCCAGCTCATCACTATCTGACTCCTGTGTGTCATTCCTCCATCACTCTTTTGCCGCCACCTACATTGGACTCACCTACATTGGACTCGACTAACATGAAAGTCGCTGATCCTCAGGCACCATCTTTGTTGCTGGGCTGATACTCCTCTGCCACCACCTTGCTGCTGCTGCACTGGACCAAGCAACATCAAATTTGCATTTCTCACTGCTGGGCCCACCTCATAGATGTTGCTGTGACATTATTCTGCTTTGCTGCTGTCAGCATCAGACCCAAGCAACAATTAAGTGGCTGACCCTCAGGCACCATCATTTGTTGCTGGGCCTACCTTGCCAATGTTGCCTCTGCTACTGTGGCAGCCACCGATTTCAGGTCCTGTGCCTGCACCAGAAAATTAAGTAGGGGCTCACTAAAGCTCCGCTCTGGGCCTACTCCGCTCCATTCGGGGCCCATCTGAGGTTTGTATGCTGGTCTTTCATTAGCAATGTTGTCCAAGTTCAGGGCAAGGTAAGTAGGCAAAAAGTAAAGCTGTCACAGTGGACAAGCTCTGGAACATGAGCAATACTCTGTTACTGTCTACGGCCTATATGCTGTACGTTGACCCTTAGGGAGGGTGGCCTAAGGGAGGGAATTCCAGGATTTTAATCTCGTGATATTGAAGCAAAGGTGATAGATTTCCAAGTCAGGATAGTGAGCGGTTTGGCGGGGAACTTGTAGGTGATCATGTGCCCAGGTACCTGCTGCCCTTGCTATTCTCTATGGAAGTCATCATGAATTTGAAAGGTGCTGCTGAAAGAACTTTGGTGAATTTCTGCACTACACCTCGTAGATAGTACACACTTTCTGCTACTGAGCATCAGAGGGGAGGGAGTGGATATTTATGGATGTAGTGCCAAACAAGCAGGCTGCTTTGTCCTGGATGGTACCAAACGTCTTGAGTGTTGTTGAAGCTGCACTCATCCAGGAAAGTGGAGAGTATCAATCACGCCCCTGACTTGTGTCTTGTCAATGGTCAACAGGATTTGAGGAGCCAGTAGGTAGAATATTTGCTGCAGTATTTTTAGTGTTTGACTTGCTCTTGCAGTCACTGTGTTCATGTAATGAGCCTAATTGAGCTTTTGGTCAATAATAACTCTATGGTGGGCCTAGGATACCACACTGAGCAGGCTCCTGCTTTGATGCCCTGGATCTCCAACAACCATAACCATCTTCCTATCTACTACGTGTGACTCCAACCAGTGGAAACTTTGTCCCCAGATACCAATTGATTCAAGTTTTGCTAGGCCTCCTTCATGCTGCACTTGGTCAAATGTAGCCTCTGTGTCAAGGGCTGTCACTCTCAACTCACCTCTGGAATTCAGCTCTTTTGTCCATGTTTGAACCATGGCTGTAATGAGGTCAGGAATCTAGTGCCTCTGGCAGAATGCAATTTGGCATCAGTGAGCAGGTGCTGCCTGACCTTCTATCATTTTATGATCAAGAGTAGACCGGGCAGCAAAGGCCTAGGTTATATTTGTCCTGCTTTTTGTGTACAGGCCTTACCTGGGTAATGTTCCACATTGTTGTGTCAGTGCCAGCAATGTAGCTCTACTGGAACTGCTTAGCTAGGGGAGTAGCAAATTCTAGAGCACAAGTCTTCAGTATTATTGCTAGAATGTTGTCAGGGCTCATAGCCTTTACAGTATCCAGTGTCTCCAATTGTTTCTTGATATCAATGAAGTAAATTGAATTGGCTGAAGACTGGTAGGCTGAGATGGATCATGCACTTGATACTTGTGGCTGAAGATTGCCGCAAATGCTTCAGGATTATCTTTCCATTTTTGTTGGGCTCTACCATCAATGAGAATGGCCTAATGGTGTTAACACTAGACTATTCATCCAGAAACTCAGCTAATGCTCTGGGACATGGGTTTGAATCCTGCCACAGCAAATGATGGAATAAATCTGCTGAAGAGCGTGAAACCATTGTCAATTGTCTGAAAAGCCAAGCTGGCTCACTAATGTCCTTCAGAGAAGGAGATCTGTCATCCTCACCTGCTCTGGCCTACATATGGCTCCAGACCTGCAGCAATATCATTGACTCCCAACTACCCTTTGAAATAGCTTAGCAAGCCACTCCGTTGTATCAATTGCTACAAAGTATCAAGAAAAAAAATGAAACTGGATGGATCACCTGGCATCTACCTAGGCATTGGAATAGACAATGACAGAAAAAATCCTTGTCGACCCTGCAAAAACCTCCTCCTGAACATGTGGGGGCTTATGTCAAAATTGGGAGAGCTGTTTTGTGGTCTAAGTCAAGCAATATCCTGATATTCTTTAAGTATGACTGTGCCAGACACCACCATCACCATCTATGGATATGTCCTGTTCCAACTGCAGGATAGACCCAGCAGAGGTGATGACACAGTGATATATAGTTGGGAAGGACTTGCACTTGGAGTCCTTAACATTCATGCTAGACCCCATGAAGTTTCAATTCTTCAGGTTAAGCATGGTCAAGAAAACCTCCAGCTGATTACCACGTATAGTCCTCCCTTGGCTGATGAATCAGTACTCCTCCATGTTGAATAATACTTGGAGGAGTACTAAGGGGGTCAAGGATATAAAATGCACACTGGGTGGGGGGATTTCAATGTCCACCACTGATAGAGGTGGTCGAGTCCTAAGGACATAGCTGTTAGACTAGGTCTGCAGCAGGTGTTGAGGGAAACAACATGACAGAAATACATATTTGATCTTATCCTCACCAATCTGCCAGCTGCAGATGCAATTGTCTATTACAGTAGCAGTAAGAGTGACCACCGCACAGTCCTTGTGAAAACAAAGTCCCACCTTCACATTGAGAATGCCCTCCATTATGCCGTGTGGCACAATCACTGTGCTAAACAGGACAGACTTTGAACAGGTCTCGCAACTCATCTATACATGAGGTGTTATGAGCCAGCAACAGCAGCAGAATTTTACTCCAGCACAATCTGCAACCATATGGCCAGCCATATTCCCCACTCAACTATTACTATCAAGTCAGGGTACCAACCCTGGTTCAACAGATAGTGCAGGAGCATGCCAGGAACAGCAACAGACATGCCTGAAAATGACATGTCAACCTAGTGAAGCTACCAGACAGGACTATTCGCATGCCAAACAACATAACCAGCACACACACAGCTAGGCCATCTCACAATCAACAGATCAGATTAAGCTCTGCAGTTGTACCACATCCAGGTGTGAATGGTGGTGGACCATTAAACAACTTGCTGAAGGAGGAGGCTGCACAAATGGACTGCATTAGCAATAAGGAGAGGTTGGGTGAACTTGGGTAGTTTTTGCTTGAGCATCCAAGGCCAAGAGGTGACCTTTTAGAACTATATAAATTAATAAGGGGTAGAGATAGGGTGGATACTTGGAGTCTCTTTCCCAAGGTGGAAGTGTCAAATACAAAGAGGCATAGGTTTTAGAGGAACACTGAAAGAATATGTGCAAGGTAAGATTTTTTTGCACAGAGGGGAGTAGGTGCCTAGACCATATTGCCGGGGAAGTGGTAGAACTGAATTTGATAGCAACACTTATAAAGCACTTAGGGATATGAAAAGTCAATGAATAGCGGGATATAGACCCATGCAGGGTGATTGGATTAGTTTAGAACAGCAATATTTTTTTTAAAATTTAAAAATAATGTCCACGTCCAAATAACTGTATAGAGAATATGAACAGCTGTGACTGATTTGTATAATATTACTCTTTGGAAAGGCTTGCTGAGTGGAGATTGTATCCATTAATTTCTGTCTGTTCAACAATTCTCAATTCGTGGCATCATATATCCCCCAGTCTCATCTGCTCTACTTTGGTTACAATTATCCTGTGTGAGATCTCATCAAAGACCACCAGAAAAATCCAAATACACTGCATATATTTGTTTTTTCTTTTTCTGAAATATATGTAACATCTTCAAGTAGCTTCATCAGGGTGTCAAATTTAATTGCCCTTTCACAAATACAGAGTTCATGTTTAATCTGCCTAATTTCCTCAATTTTCTAAGCATTCAATGTGTTATCACTGTGAATGTATCTGGTTAGAAATATAGACTTGATTGAGAAATAAATGTAACTAAATAGGTAGGACACATCAAAATTAAAAACATTTAATGGTAAAGATTAATGTAGGAGTTAACTATTAAAGACACCAGAAGGATCCACTTTGAAATTAGGATACACCTTGAAAGGGACAGGGATAACATTTCCTAAAAGGTGCATGGCTGCACAGTCATGCAGAAGCTGAGAAACTTCATCATATTTTGCTATTCAAACTCTACTCTGGTTTAAGTATGCTGTGAACAGAACTCAGAAGATGCCACAGAAACTATTCCAATTTGAGGGAAGATCAGACATGTTGACACACATGTGCTGTGAAGTAAGTTCATAGACTGGTATTCAGTATTGACAGCAAAGAAGTATAAACAATAGTTTAATCACTGAAAAGAATTCCTGAAAAGAAACATGGCAATCTCACATCCAGGAGTGAAAATAGGTTGTTAATTATAGGAGGAAGGCTACAGCAATTCAACTGATAAGAGATGGCAAAGACCCTCATCACATGAATACCATTAGATACTAGAATGAGACAACACTCAAAGAAGCGGATATGAAACATCATCTTCATGGATAAATCCTAATGAAAAGATTTTTTTAAGATTGAAAGAATAAAGGAGGTGAAAAGGATATCCAAATAGGAGTATAACACATCATAAACAAAATGACGAGATAAAATCTCAAATCTTTGTAAAGGAATCTCCAGTGAATAATTAAGGAATAATATTTAATGAGATGGTGTTACATGTATACGGGAGGAACCCATACAGAGTTAACATCCACAGTTGCAAAGCAAGAGGGATCTGTACAATGTAAGAATAAGGCTCCTTCACTTTCAACAATTCAGAAATTTCAGCAATATTAAGAACCCTTAGTATATCTCAAAAGATATTTTCTCCCACAAAGAGAAAATACCTTCCTCACATGAAGCTTTATGGTAAAATTTTAGTTTAGGTATTCAAGGATATTCTATTTTTGAATATTATTAGGTATCCAAATTTAGGTATCCTTAGTTACTCTTATACATTCTTCAATATTCTTGAATAGTTCAAAATAATACCATACCAGACTCTATTACATTTGGTATTATGTCTTTTGATAGTGGATAACCATACTGCTATGTCAAAAATTGTGTTGTTTATTGAATTATATGTTACGTTGTTAATAAAACTGTAAAATTAATAAATTGTTGCATTTAAGATTAGATTAGATTACTTACAGCGTGGAAACAGGTCCTTTGGCCCAACAAGTCCACACCGACCCACCGAAGCGCAACCCACCCAGACCCATTCCCCTACATTTACCCCTTCACCTAACACCACGGGCAATTTAGCATTGCCAATTCACCTTACCTGCACATTTTTGGATTGTGGGAGGAAACCGGAGCACCTGGAGAAAACCCATGCAGACACGGGAAGAATGTGCAAACTCCACACACACACAATCGCCTCAGGCAGGAACTGAACCCGGGTCTCTGGCGCTGTGAGGCAGCAGTGCTAACCACTGTGCCACCGTGCCATCCATTTTTTCTGTTTTTTTCTATTACAACTAAAACAAACTTTTATATTCTAAATACTCCTTAAGTAGGCATCAAACCTGTTGGAATTCTATGAAGATGTAACTAGTCGAGTTGATAAGAGGGATCCAGTTGATGTGGTATATTTGGACATTCAGAAAGCATTTGACAAAGTCCTGCATAAGAGATTATTGTGCAAGATAAAAGCGCACAGGATTGGGGGAAGTGTATTGAGATGGATAGGAAACTGGTTGGCAGAGAGGAAATAAAGATTAGGAATTAATGGGTCCTTTTCAAATTGTTGCAGTAACTACTGGGATCGGTGCTAGGGCCCTAGCTATTCACAATATATATTAATGTTTTAGATGAGGGAACAAAATATAATATCTCAAAGTTTGCAGATGATACTATGTTCGGTGGGAAGGTGAACTTTTATGAGGATGCAGAGATCCTCCAGCATGACCTGGACAGGTTGAGTGAGTATGCAAATCAATGGCAAATGCAATATAATTTGGATAAACGTGAAGTTAGTCATAGAACATAGAAAAATACAGCGCAGTATAGGCCCTTTGGCCCTCGATGCTGCGCCAACCCAAGCCCACCTAACCTACACTAGCCCACTTTCCTCCATATGCCTATCCAATGCCCGTTAAATGCCAATAAAGAGGGAGAGTCCACCACTGCTTCTGGCAGGGCATTCCATGAACTCACGATTCGCTGAGTAAAGAATCTACCCCTAACATCTGTCCTATACTAACATTTCTTCTTCCAGTCAGCCAATTCCTAATCCAAACCTCTAATGCATTCTCAATGCCATACCTCCGTATTTTTTGCAGTCGCCTACAATGGGGATCCTTATCAAACGCCTTACTAAAATCCATATACACCACATCTACCACTTTACCCTCGTCCACCTCCTTAATCACCTTCCCAAAGAATTCAATAAGGTTTGTGAGGCATGACCTGCCCTTCACAAAACCATGCTGACTATCCTCGATCACATTATCCTTGATCAACATTGTATCCAGATGTTCATAAATCCATTCCCTTACAATTCTCTCTAAGAATTTGCACACAACAGAAGTGAGATTCATCGGCCTATAGTTATCCCTACTCCCCTTCTTGAACAAGGGAACCACATTTGATATCCTCCAGTTTTCTGGCACTATTCCTGTAGACAACGAGGACATAAAAATCAAGGACAATGGCTTAGTCACTTTGGAAGCAAAAACAAGAAGGCAGATTACTACGTGAATGGCTGCAAAATGGGAGAGGGGAGTGTTCAGCGGGACTTGGATGTTCTTGTGCATCAGTCACTGAAGGTAAGCATGCAGGTCTAGCAGGCAGTAAAGAAAGCAAATGGTATGTTGACCTTCATTATGAGAGGTTTTGAGTACAGGAGCAGAGATGTGCAGTTATACAGGGCCTTAGTGAGGCTACACTTAGAATATTATGTGTAGTTTTGGATTGTTTTCTGAGGCAAGATGCTCTTGCTCTCGAGGGAGTGCAGCGAAGGTTTAGTAGGTTGATTCCAGGGATGGCAAGATTGATGTATGAGGAGAAATTGACTAGATTAGGATTGTTTCAAATGAATTGGTGGGGGAGGGGGGGTCTTAAAAAGACTAACAAAATTCGAACAGGACTAGACAGGGTAGATGGGGGGAGCACGTTACTGATGGTGGGTGTGTGCAGAACCACAGGTGCCTTCGGAATGCTGTAGGGAGGGAAATGTTTTGTTTGGTCATGGCATCATGTTGGATCTGGTGAAAATGGTAGAGAACTAAATAGTGGAATTTTCTAGAGAAAAGACGAGCTTTCATTGTAAGTAGACATGACAAAATTGGAGCATGAGTTTGAGAACTTTAGAGTGTTGCTATTTACAGAAAAATTTAAAAACGATATTTCTGTAGGATTCAAGTCCGGCCTAGAAAACTGTCAAGTTTTTAATTGAAAAGAAGGCAGCTGTTTTAACTGATTGTTATGAGTTATGCCACAAACTATACAGTCAGAACGCCATTGCTTGTAAAGGCACAAAGAATCTGGAAATAGAAGCAAAGTGACAATGCACAAAACACTAGTTACAATGAGAGGAATAGCAGAGCTGAAAAGACAGATGCTTTTCAGCAGTGCAATCATTACGTGCTTTTGTATAGAATGAATTTAAATTATGCTTTAATCAAAGGGGTTTTTATTCTAGGACCACAGTCAAGATTGCTTATTAATAACATTGACTTCATGGAAGGAAACGACCTTGCATGAATAAGATAATGTTATCTTGTGACAGTGAAAACAAGTTCATAGAGATTGACAATATACTCCAAGAATCAGGGACTGTTTATAATCCTTCTGTGGAAAGTAATGTTTTGACTAAGGATGTGAAACTTCCAACTGACAACAAATAGCTGAAGTCAAATACACTGACTGTCTGCTTTGAACTTGGGCACATATCCTGAGCCACAAGTATATAAAAAAAGACACATCAGCAGTACTTAGAAACAAAAGAGAGACTGTGCAGAAACCAAAATAATTTGAATCTGCTGAATTCAGTTATATTGGAACTATGAGGACACATGCAAGTTTTGGTGAACAAACTGAAAATTCAGAAGAATGAAGTTACCTTATGTTCTTGTGAAGAAACAGGTGAGTAAAGTTGTGCTAATTAAGGAAAGGATTTCATAATTATAACAAACTCACTAAAAAAATATGATCAAGGTTTTTTGATATATCAACATAACTTCAAGAAATGTCTTAAAGCATAAGAAAATCATAATCCAGTGATCAAACATGAAGAAGAGGACTTAGATGATTGCTTGGCTGAGGGTCTCTTTTTTTATTTAAGACATTGAAGAATCTACAATTATGAATGATCATAGAGAGAATGAAAGAGAACCTCTGAAGCCTCCAACTGACAATGAATCTGAACAGGATAACCCAAAGAATGAAATAAGATGTCACTGC
This sequence comes from Hemiscyllium ocellatum, assembly GCF_020745735.1. Taxonomy (NCBI): domain Eukaryota; kingdom Metazoa; phylum Chordata; class Chondrichthyes; order Orectolobiformes; family Hemiscylliidae; genus Hemiscyllium; species Hemiscyllium ocellatum. The sequence goes on along the minus strand of NC_083406.1, from coordinate 61,812,135 downwards.
CTTAAAGACGACTTAAAATCTAAATATAAAAATGAACCAAAGGAAATACGATATCCAGACGGTTAAAAACAATATAACAGAGAATTTCTTCTGGGTTTACAATTTGCACTTATTGGTCACCGAAAATCAGAGCATATCAGAAGCCACCATATTGTTTTTGAGAAAGCTTGCAAGACAGAATCAATTTAATGAATCTTTTAATCAAGGATATGGAAACAAAATTAATTTGAATCATTGTGAGAAAGGTGCTAGCAGCAATAAAAAAATGCTTTGCCATTTGAGAGGAAGAACTTGAGTTAAGGATTGCTATACAAAGGACTTTAAATCTTAAATGTGACATGTATTTGGTTAATAAAGGTTATACATCATAATACTGCAAGAATGGACTTTTTTGGACAGTGGCAGAATGTCAGAACTTTATGCACTGTATGAAGTAAATTATGTGCAAAAATGTGTAAAATGCAATAACCTATTTTCAGATAGTGATTATGGAAACACATCAGAATGGTTTGTTTTGAGCAAAGGAGCAGAGAAAGAGAGATGGGAAGAGAAAGAGAAGTTTTAAGTAATCCGAAGAAAGAAAAAGCTGCTTGACTTTGTGAGCTACCACAGCTGGAAGTTCAACGAATTAATAAGTCCCTTATTAATACAATTCACTTCAATTACTTTGAGACCATTAATTAAACAGAGACCAGCTGTAGAATTCAGAAATGCACAAGGATTAGGTCTTCCAGTGCATGAGTCACAAAAATATAATACGCAGGGACTGCATATATTCAAGAAGACTAATGGGTTGCAACAACCAATTAATTACTTAGATGAGTGCAAAATCTGCAGGCAGTCAACCCATGTGACATTTTATAACTTCTTACTTTGGAAATAAAACCAGTCTGACTCAAGACTGGAATACAGACAAGACTGTAACCTCACACCTGAGATGTACTTCATTCATAAAATCTTATCTTGGGAATGTGACTTCTGAGATCTACATTTAACAAATTGATACTTTCAACCCATTCTAAAAGATGAAAGACTTAACAGCAATCAAGGTGTGTTTAATATGTTGTCTCAGTTGCATGACGCTATGATCTTTTGCTATAAATTCTGTCTTATGATCCTGCCCCACTAGTTGCCTGATGAAGGAGCAGTGCTCCGATAGCTAGTACTTCCAAATAAACTTGTTGGATTATAATTTGGTGTTGTGCAATTTTTAACTTTGTCCACCCAGTCCAACACCTGCACCTCCACAGCTTAGGTGAGTGGAGCGAGGCATAGTGGCTACATTTGCAGACAATACCAAGATAGGTGGGAAAGTACGTTGTGAAATAGACATAAGGAAGTTGCAGATGGATATAGGTAGGTTCAATGAGTGGGTAAAAATCTGGCAGATGAAACATAATGTGGGAGAAATGTGAAGTTGTTTATTTTGACAAGAAGAATAAAATTGAGGGTATTAATTAAACAGAGACCAGCTGCAGAACACAGAGGTGCACATGGATTTAGGTGTTCTAATGCATGAGATACAAAAAAGTTAACATACAAGTAGTGCATGTAATTAGTTAAAAATCACACAACACCAGGTTATAGTCCAACAGGTTTAATTGGAAGCACACTAGCTTTCGGAGCGATGCTCCTTCATCAGGTGAATGTTGCTCCGAAAGTTAGTGTGCTTCCAATTAAACCTGTTGGGCTATAACCTGGTGTTGTGTGATTTTTAACTTTGTACACCCCAGTACAACACCGGCATCTCCAAATCATGCATGTAATCAAGAAGACTAATTGGATACAACAACTAACTTATTGTAAAAACACTGCAGACCGAAATACCAGATTACAGGATAATCCTGGAAAACCCAGGTTGTCTGGTCATCTGCCTAAAAAGTGCAGAAAGTTACTATTTGACAAATTGGGGATAGGGGAACCCTCACAAACTATGGACTGTTTACAAAAAGGACTGTTACTCAGTAGAGAATGTGATATCTGACAAGTATAAAAAGGAGCATTATTTTCTGTAGTTTCTTTAGTCACCTGCTACAATAAACGTTTTAACATGTGAAACCCAGCTGGGTAATTTGATAGTTGGTTTGCAATGCAGAGTCATGCCAATAATGTGGGTTCAGTTCTCAGACTGACTGAGGTTACCTTGAAGGGCCGGCCTCCTCAACTTCACACTCTTCCCAGAGGCATGATGACTCCAGGTTAAACCAACCACAGTCGACTCTCTCTAATGAGAGAGCAGCCTGATGGTCCTTTACAACAATGGGGACTTTACCCACATTTAAGTTGAACAGGAAAGAGAATTAGACCAAGGCTGGGGAGGAATAAGTTGAAATGGAAGTGTAAGTCTGTTGACCGGAAAAGGTTAGCTTGGGAGTTTGGAGTCTGCTCATGAAGGATATTATGAAATTGGAAAGGGTGCAGAAAAGATTTGCAAGATGTTACCAGAACTGGAGGGTTTGAGTTATAAGGAGAGCATGGGTAGGCTAGGACCTTTTTCACTGGAGCGTATGAGCTTAAGGAGTGACCTTATAGAAGTTTCTAAAATCATGAGGGGCATAGATAAAGTGAATGTCTTCACACCTGGGAACTTCATAATTCTAGGTTACAACTATCACTTATCACAGTAAAGTGTTTGCGAAAGTAAGTACTGCAGACGCTGGAGGTCAGAGTCAAGATTAGAGTGGTGCTGGAAAAGCACAGCAAGCCAGGCAGCATCTGAGGAGCAGGAAAATCGATGTTTCGGGCTTAGGAATGAGGCTCAGTAAAGTATTTGCCAGTTCAGTTTCCCTCAGGTAGGAGAATTCAAAACTAGAGGGCATAGGTTTACGGTGAGAGGGGAAAGACTTAAAAGAGACCTAAGGGGCAACTTTTTCACATAGAGGGTGGTTTGTATGTGGAATGAACTGGCAGAAGAATTGGTAGATGCAGGTACAGATGCAACCTTTAGACAGGTACATGCGTAGGAAAGGTTTAGAGAGATATGTGCCAAATTCAGGCAAATGGGACTAGTTTTTTTGGGAAAACTGGTCAGCATGGACAAGTTGGACTGAAGAGTCTGTTTCCATTCCATATGACTCAATGATTATTTCTGGGAGAAGTAGTCAGTTCTACATTCTACAGCCATGCAGCATAGCACTAGTTACTCATCCTGAAGAGATGAAAATGTCTCTTATCTAGTGTCCATGTACTACATTGATTTAACTTGATATAACCTAGCTACTTGTTACCTCATAATGTAATTAATTACTTCTTGTTGCTTAAGAAGATCCTGATTGGCTGAAGATGCAACAAAGATTATCTTTCACCACTTAATATCAGGAAGCTTGACCTCCAAATCCGTGTGGTATTTGTAGCCCAGAAGTTAGAATTTCTAAGTGTGAAGACCAGACCTAATAAAAGCAGGCCTGAATTTTGTGTATTTCTTTGTACAGGGGAACATTTTGGAGAGGAAAAGTATCCCTTTGCATATGGCCCTGAGATATATTTAGGGGAAGTCAGATAACCTTTAGGGAGACAATGTTCCCTTTTGAATGGTTAAAGTAGACTTGAATGTGCATGAAAGGGCTTAAACTGATGATGCAATTAAAACTGTCAAAATCAGCTGTCAAGGAAGATGCTATAAAGGCATGTAAAGATCCTGATCTACATATTTTTGAAAAAAATCTGCATTCTTAAAAGAATCATTGTTGTTATTTCACTCTGCTGACATAGGCATGAGAGTTGCCATTACTGAATTACCATTGTGTGTCTGATTTCACAATTATCGCTTATCACAGTAAAGTGTTTGCCAGTTCAGTTTGATTTTTAAAACTGTCTTTTCACTCATGGAACATGGGCATTGCTGGCTGGCTAGCATTTATTGAGTGTCCTTAGATGCCTTTGAGAAGATAGTGGTGAGCTGCTTTCTTGATCCACTGCAATCCATAGGCTATGGGTTGACTATTAGGGAGGGTGGCCTTGGGGAGGGAATTCCAGGATCTTGACCCTGCCGACAGTGAAGGATCATTGATATACTTCAGGATGGTGAGTGGTTGAAGGGGAACTTGCAAGTGATGGTGTTCCTAGGTGTCTGCTGCCCTTGTCCTATGAGATGGAAGGGGTTGTGGATTTGGAAGGTGCTGCCTAAAGATCTTTGATGAATTTCTGCAATGCACCCTGCAGACAAAAACAGTAAATACTGCCAGTTCTAAGGTGGAATTATAAATTAATTCCAATATATGTTGTTACAAGGGTTTATGCACATGCTAAGACTTTATGGAATTGAAGTACTACTTACTTTCACTTCCAAATCCCTTAATGTCTATATCTGATTCCTCAACATAGAAACCAGTTTTGCTGACTCTATCCTATCAAATTTCTTTAGCCAATTTTAACACCTCAATTAGATGAAACCTCAACATTCTTAACTCAAACCACGTTTATTAAACCCATCTTCACAATTTAATATTAAAAGTTGAGTATAATTCTGATGAATCTGCTCATCAAGGTCTGAGGTGGACTGCCTGAAAAGGGGATGTCATACTCAAGATTCAAAGGGAGCAACGTGAGGTTATGGCTATTGGTTCACTTTTGTCTTTGAAGAAAAAGCTGAAGATTGACTTAATCTACTCTTTAGCATTTTGAAAAGCTTTGATGGGTAAATGCACAGAAAATGAAAGTGAACATTAACCTCTTAGAGGTACTCAGAATGAAATTATGACGAAGAACAAGAAATAAGAGAAATATTAAACATTGTATCTGTCTTTACTGTGCAAGGGACAAAGGAAATCCAGAAACCATGGGAAGCCAAGTGTCCAGCAAAAATGAGAAACATAACGAATCAGTAATGGGGTGGCCATAAAAATTGACAGTCACTCCACTGACCTGATCTCCAAGAGTCCTAAGGAAATGAACTCCTAAATTGGTACTGAGAATGAATGGGAGAATATGTGAGTAAGTCGATAAGTGGGTGAGTGAATGTATGACTGAGTGAGTGATGGGTTTGGAGCAGATAGCTGGGCCATGTTGGGGAGCGTTTAGGTTGTGGGATCCTTGCACTGACAGAGAGAATGAGGTCAGAATAGAATAGTCAGATTAGGTGGGGCAGGGAGGGTATGCTGATTGAGAGGTGGTAGCCAGTTGTGATGCTCTGTTAAATTAGCTTGGTTAATTACCAAGTTACACTAGAGATCAGCCAGTAACATTTTCAGTTTAAGCATCCAGATAAAGCTCACAAATGTGACTCTGCTCTCCATCATTGAAATCAGTAAATACAATATTGAAAGCACAAATCAGCTTAAACTTCCTGGACCATTACAGATCAGGTGCACAGAACTGGACTTCCAGACGCTTAAATCCAGAGTTTGCAGTTTTGGATTCCAGAAGAGTCAGGTCAATGAATGTATTGGATTCAATCTTTAAGAATTCCTAATATTCTATTCACATCTGGTGACTACATTTTTGAAAGGAACTGGGGAATTTGGCAGGGTCAGAAGAGATTTATCAGAATTGTTCCAGGGATGAGGGATTTTCACTACAAGGTTAGATTGCCAAAGCTGGGTTATTCTCCTTAAAACAAAGGAAATTAACAGGAAATGTTAAAAGCATGTACAAGATTATGACAGATTTAGATAAAGTAGTTGAAGAAAATTTGTTCTTGTTAGGTAATGATACAAAAACTAGTTTTCAAGCAGGAAATTTGTGAGGAAGAAAGTATATATTTATACTGAGTCCTAGTGAGCTAGAATTCAGAGCCTGGGGTAAATGTATGCAAAGACAATGAATGATTTCAAAAGAGGACTTAAGGAAAATAAACTTGCAAGGCTGTGTGCATATTGCAAGGGAATAAGAGTGATTGATTACACTACAAGGGACCAGCATAGGCTTACTGTGTCCAATGGCCTCCCTCTGCGCTGTTATAATTCTCTGACTCTAAAAGTGACCGTTTCTTGAGCTGACATTGAGTATCATTGGCAAACCTTAGTACGGCAAGGACAGGTAGGAGGATAAGTGCAGAATTAAAATGACAGTTAAGTGGAAGCCTGACAAGCTGAACAGAGGAGTTCCACAAAGCAGTCTCCAGTCTGCACTCGGTCTCCACAGTATAGTGAAGACCACATCCTGAGCAGCAAATATATTTAAACTGAATTAAAATAAATGCAAATATATTGCTGTTTCACTTGTTTGGGTCCTTGGATGAAGCAAAAGGATACATGTTGCATGGTCCCTTCGGAATGCTCAAGGGACGGAAATGTTTTATTTGGTGATGGCATCATGCTGGATCTGGTGAAAATGGTAGAGGACTAAATAGTGGGGTGAAAGTGAGGATAATGGGAATCTATCATGGTTCTGGGAGAGAGGGAAAAGGGTTAAATCTTCAGTTGAAGAAAAAAGTCAGACTGATGCATTGTTGTGGAAGATGCCATCACTCAAAAAATGTGATGGAGACAAAAACTAAAAGAATATAGTTCTCACAGGAAATGAAACAGTACACTTTAGGTTGGATTTGATAGTCTAGCTGGAAGAGTCAGATATAGACCATGCTAAAGTCAAAAAAAGATAGAAATTCGAAGTTGATGAAATTATCCGATTCACAATAAGAACTGGAAACTGCACTGACACAGTGATGGAAGGAGTCTGAATAAGATTAGAACAAGGATTGTTCATTATGTCCTATAGAGTTGCAAAGACAAGGCCTCTGGGGAACCCAGAGCAGCATCTTTTTTTTAGATAAAGTGAGTGGATTTGACAGGGAAGTTGTTAAATGAGAGAACAAGTTCGATATAGCAGTGGAAGATAGTGGTCCATGGCGATAGATTGAATCCCTTTTCAAAGAAGCAGCTGAGAGTTTAAGACTGGTGAGAGAGGGTGATGTAGTGGAATTGAATGCCTGCAGCAACTGTTGATAAAACAAACTGGAAAATGTTAAAATAAACAGGGGGCATTGAAAGAATCATAGGTGTAGGGATGACATGAATGGACATGAGGGAAAAGCATCAAATAGAAGAGAGGGTTAGGAATACACTGAAATTAAGGCAGAGCTGTCCTGCTATTGATTTTGGAAAGGATATAAAAACAGGCTGTGGAGGAAAAACGTTCAGAAGTAACAAAGTTGCTGAATGTCTTGGAGACACTGGTTTAGTGTTCAGTGATGCAATCATGGCCTGAGGGAAATAAGAGAAAGGGTCAGAGAGTTGGCCTCTGCTGGATAGTTGGTGCAGCAAACAAAACAGCACCATCCTTGTGAAGAGATTTAATAACAGTGTTGAGAACATGGAGTGCTGCAAGTTCATAGGAAGACAAGTTTGAGTAAATGAGGGAAATAGAGAAATTGAGACAGACAGTCATGTCATACTAGCAGTTCTCAATGAAAAGATCAAGTATAGGTAAGAAGACAGAAGGAAGTATCTAAGTGAAAGGAGAAAACAGAAGATGGATTAAGGGTTTATTGCATGGGAGAGGATTCCTGGTCAAAGATGAAAGTCAAGCATTGCCATGCTGAAGTAGAAAAGGAAAGGTCTCTGATAGAGGTGATGGCAAGACAGAGTAAATTATAAAGGTTTCCATTGTGCCAGTCCAACTGCAATGGAAAGTCAAAGTAGAGCTTCCAGTCACCTATCATTTTAGTTCTGCACCTGCTCCTCCATCTCTCACTCCAAATTTTGTCATTGGTCTGCTGCAGTGTTCCAACTAATTTCAATACAAATTCAGAAGATAACACCTTCCTTTTTATTGGGTACATTACAGCTTCTGGACTCAACCTGAAATCAATAACTTTAAATCATAACATCAGACCTAATTTTCTCATTATTGTTCTTTATTGGTTTGGTCTCTTTCTCTGATTTCTTACATCTTTCACTTTGCTTTCAGACATTGCTATTTCAGACACCTCTTCCGTTGTTTCATTATTTGTCCCATTACCAAATCCTTTGGTCTTGCACAATGAAACATTTTGCCATTTAATCCTTTTGCCTTCCACTCAAGGACCTCCTCTTTTGTTTTACTGCCTACCCTGCCCACCTCTGCTTGCTTAAAATCCATTATATTACTAACTTTTAATTCTCTGATATAAAAGCTCACAGACCCAAAACATTACAATTTTTTTTCCCCACAGGCTTTGGAACCCTAGGTGTAAGAACAAGAGATTCTGAGTTTATACTTGCTGAGAGCTAAATTAAAGGAATGAGGGGCAGTCGCACAATTATCTGCCTTTTGAGTTCACTATTGAAGTAAGGATACCAGGTGGACTCCCGATACTATTAACTCAATCACAGGTTGGCCATTTTACAGCCTTGACAGCCCAGTTATTGAGATTAGCACTGCTGTGGCAGAAAATAACAAAAGGTGTTCTTGGAGGAGGGAGAATTTATATTAACTTTATTTGTCCCCCTACAAGGAAAATGTTGTCAAATGCTCAAAATGGCCATAATTAGGGCCTTAAATATGCAGATTGACTGCTTGTTGGAAGGGGTTGAGCAATTGATCTGAATACCAGTATGCCCCGATATAAGTCCCAAGCAGTAGGAATGCATTGCAGAACTCTCCCAATACAGCTATTCACTATTTGTCTGGACCTACCCCAGGGCCAGGACACTTCCTCCCATTACTGTTTTTCCCTCTCCAGAAATAGTATGACCTGCTGAGTATTCCCAGCATTTCCTGTTTTTGTTTCAGGTTTCCAATATTCACAGTAATTTTATGTTGCAAAGAAGCAATGTTTGAGTGATCTAAAACATACTCTTGATATTACTGTGACTTACTGCTATTCCCTTTTACTGTCTCCATGAAACATGTGTTTCTGGAGTTTTCTTGTGCTCCTCTGCCTCAGTGTTTTAGTCTCTCACTTCAATTAGTGCTGCTGATAAATTGAATCTGCATCTATCAATGGTCATAACTGGTAATTTGCATACTCTCCAAGTATCAGTTTTTTTTAAAAAGGAGAATAGATTGGCATTACCAACTTGAAATCTACTTCTTATTAAGTTGGAGTCAGCTGCCATAAGTATAATGATTTGGCAAACTTTGCAGGAAGATTACATGAACAAATTACCCTGCTTGGTCCCTGATGCCATTTTTTCTTATTCAGGATCAAAATGATAAATTTACTTTTAAATTTAAATATAAAATTCAAATTCAGAAAATTGCATTTCAGGGACTTATTCCGACCTCTAAGTTCAATGGAAAAATACTAGCAATTCTCGTCCTAATGTTCTATTTCTTCTTTATCTGGTAAACCTTCCAAACCTATACCTTTAGAGATCTCGAGGCTGCTCTAACTTTGGCCTCTGGAACATTCCAAAATTTAATTATTGCACATTTGGTGGCTTTGCGATAAACTACTTAAGCTTCTGCATTCTCAGGGTTTAGTCACTGTGCTTGTAATCCAAAAGAAACAGGTTCTGAGGAAACGGGTTCAAATTCCACCAAGGGTATTGGTGGCCTTTAAAATTTAATTTCTAAATCTAGAATTGAAAGTTAGTGTCAGTAGTAGTGACCATAACAATTGTTACCACAATCAATCTGATTCATAAATCTTCTTTAGGGAAGGTAGTCTGTCATTCTTGTCTGGTCTGGTCTACATGAATCTCTAGGCCCACGACAATGTGGTTGCAATTAAATGCCTCCTGAAATGGCCAAGCAAGTCACCCTGTTTAAAGGCAATTTAGGGATGTGTAATAATGCTGGCTCTGCCAGTGACACAGATATCCCATGAAAATATTAAAACAATTCTCTATGCTCCTCTTTTGATGCAGTGGTTAAAATCTACCTTTTTGGCTAAAATATGATTATTTCTCCTCATATGCCTCTCTAGATCTGGGATTGATAATGACACTCAAATCTCATGAAAGAATATTTGAAAAAAAATGGTTCAGCATCGAATAATGTCTTATTGGGAACTGCCTTATAATATCTTCACAATGCTAACAATACTAAATAATTACAAATCGATATGATCTGTATTGTTCTTTGTTGTGGTTCTGTTCGCCGAGCTGGAAGTTTTTGTTGCAAACATTTCGTCCCCTGGCTAGGTGACATCATCAGTGCTCTGGAGCCTCCTGCGAAGTGCTTCTTTGATGTTTCTTCCGGTATTTATAGTGGTCTGTCCTTGCCGCTTCCGGGTGTCAGTTTCAGCTGTCCGCTGTAGTGGTTGGTATATTGGGTCCAGGTCGATGTGTTTGTTGACGGAGTTTGTGGATGAATGCCATGCCTCTAGGAATTCCCTGGCTGTTCTCTGTCTGGCTTGCCCTATGATAGTAGTGTTTTCCCAGTTGAATTCATGTTGCTTGTTGTCTGTGTGTGTGGCTACTAGGGATAGCTGGTCGTGTCGTTTCGTGGCTAGTTGATGTTCATGTATGCGGATTGTTAGCTGTCTTCCTGTTTGTCCTATATAGTGTTTTGTTCAGTCCTTGCATGGTATTTTGTAAACTACATTAGTTTTGCTCATGTTGGGTATCAGGTCCTTTGTTCTAGTGAGTTGTTGTCTGAGCGTGGCTGTTGGTTTGTGTGCCGTTATGAGTCCTAAGGGTTGCAGCAGTCTGGCTGTTAGTTCTGAAACGCTACTGATGTATGGTAGTGTGGCTAGTCCTTTTGGTTGTGGCATGTCCTCGTTCCGTGGTCTGTCTCTTAGGCATCTGTTGATAAAGTTGCGCGGGTATCCGTTTTTGGCGAATACCTTGTATAGGTGTTCCTCTTCCTCTTTTCGCAGTTCTGGTGTACTGCAGTGTGTTGTGGCTCTTTTGAATAGTGTCCTGATGCAGCTTCGTTTGTGTGTGTTGGGGTGGTTACTTTCATAGTTTAGGACTTGGTCTCTGTGTGTTGTTTTTCTGTGTACCCTTGTGGTGAATTCTCCGTTCGGTGTTCTCTGTACTGTCACGTCTAGGAATGGGAGTTGGCTGTCCTTTTCTTCTTCTTTCGTGAATCAGATTCCTGTGAGTGTGGCGTTGATGATCCGGTGGGTTTTTTCTATTTCCGTGTTTTTGATGATTGCGAACGTGTCATCGACATATCCGACCCAGAGTTTGGGTTGAATTTGTGGTAGGGCTGTTTGTTCTAACCTTTGCATAACTGCCTCTGCTATGAGTCCCGAGATTGGTGATCCCATGGGTGTTCCGTTGATTTGTTCACATATCTGATTGTTGAATGTAAAGTGTGTAGTGAGGCACAAGTCCAGTAGTTTAAGTATGCTGTCTTTGTTGATAGGTTCTGCCTCCTGTTTTCTGTTCTGTATGTCCAGTAGGTTGGCTATTGTTTCTCTGGCTAGGGTTTTGTCAATCGAAGTGAACAGTGCAGTCACGTCGAATGAGATCATGGTTTCTTCTTTGTCTATGTGTGTATTCCTGATGACGTCCAAGAATTCCTGTGTTGATTTTATGGAGTGTTTGGATCCGCTGACCAGGTGTTTCAGTTTCTGATTATACATCTCCCCCCACCCGGAACTTGCCGACTTGAACCACACCCACTCCTCCTAGATTTTTCTCAATTGCCTTCCTGCTTCTAAATCACTGCTTTTCATCTATACTCAGTGGTCATTGTAATTCTGTTCTCGCTATTGTCTTTCATTCCAGAATGCTCTCCATTTCTCTTCATTTGTACTCCAAATCTTTTTGTTTATTTTTAACATTTCACAACAAACAGAACAGAGGAGGAGATAGTAAAATCAGTAGGTTCTTGGTTTGCTTGTCCATTGGTCACAGGAAAATCAGGGTTTCTCCACTGCCTGGTGCAGAAGTCAATATCAGCCACCCATCCGTGTCGCATAGAATGCTCATCGCTCCTCATGATAACTTCACGGTCGTAATTCATGTCTTTAGTCTATCACGAGTCCTTCAAGAATCCAAGGGTGTGGTGGTCCAGGTACATAATTACAACTCTGAAAGATGTTACTCTTTCAGAAGATTCACCATCACAAGACTCTTGCAGTTCATTTCGGACACTGGTAAATAACTCACATACATGATGATGACAGGGTCAACAGAAATAGGCTCTTGTCAGATATTGCAAGATGCCCCAAGATCTGTTTAGATGAAGGATATGCTGAACACCAGGGGCCATTGACAATGGGAATACTTCTAGTGCAGCATAAAAGAATGTGCAATGTTGTTCCAATAGCAATGTGCATGTTTGCAAAGAAATTGGAGAAGTCTAAATCTAACATGAACAACATGATATTGCAGGCCTTTTTGTCTATAAAAATCGTGATGATTTGCACGAAGCATCAAACATGGCAACCAAATAAAATTCTCAACAATGGCTTGCACACTATGAATGGCACCTTAAATAGGGTTCATGAATTTCTAGGCCTGCTGTTCATCGTCCCACTGATGTGCACCAGTGTTCTTCAGCTCAAGGCCAGCAGGCATTTTCACTTCTTATCTGTTGTTGTGGCTGGAGTTAATACCCACATTCCGCCTCATAACCTGATGGTTGAGCCTGTTCCCTCACAGGACAGATGAAAGTATGAAAACACATGTCAGTCAAGGGTGCTGGCATTGTACATCAAGGGCAGTCACGTATATGAGGGAATTGGCTACAATCAGGCATCCATTCAAGGTAACCTCAGTCAGAGGGCACGCCTCAGTCCTTCAAGTGGATCAAGGTCAGTCATATGGTTTCATAGAGGTGGGCCCATGGGCTAGGGCTGACAGAATCAAGGAGATGTCCATGCTTCAATCAGGGGTGTGGATGATTTTCATCTGCTCTCATTGATGGTACACTTACTGGTCTCTTGCTAAGTTAAATATATTTTGATATGTAACCATAAAATGACTAACTCGTGCCTCTGTGCTCAAGATAATTAATGAAATTTGAAGAGTCTTCTCTAAACAGAACAAGCAGCAGAAATCCTCAATGTCAATGTTGGAAACATAGTCAATTTTTTGTAAAGTCCTGATTTAGTTTAACTGAACATGGCCAAGTGTAAAAGGTCAAAGAAACATAAAATAATTGATTTTGGACATGACTTATGTTTAAAAGGTTCCTGATCTTGTGTATTTGTGCATCCAATTCTGTCTGGATTGTGCTGATATTGCTTGCATAAAAGTGAGGAAACCATATTCAAAGAACGAGCCAGAAACGGAATGGTCGCAAATAACATTCTAATAACAGTGTTTTTATTTTCCCCTGACTTGCAGTGTCAAAGCATCTTCACCGAGAATTTCAAATCATCTACTGAAGAAAACATTAGCCATGAAAAGTTTTTCACTACTTAGTTCAGCTTTGGGGCATTTCTTTAGCTTTATTTCTTTATTTTCTCAGTATTTTCTTCCTTTACATTCCTTTTCCTGAATTTTATTCCTGATAATTATATGACTGGAATCAGACTACATCTGCTCCACTTTATATTTCAATTTGCCTAAACATTTGTCCTCTTTCCGAAAGACCCTTTTAGTCAAGTACTAGTATAGATTTACATATGCTAACAGTCTTGCCACAAATGCTGTTACTTTTCCCTGAGTTAACTTTGACTCTGTTACTAGTATTTTGATTGTGAAAGGCAACTCCTGTTCTGCTAATAGATGTTATTAAATTCATAACTTTTTTATACGTATGGAAAGCTTGACTGGAAAAATCAGACAACTTGTACTGCATGTCAAGCAATGAGCTGCAAGTTTTACTCAATCAAACTGATATTGTTTTTTTAAATAAATACTCTCTTTGAGCTTGTGATTATTCAATGGCATTCTACTTATGTAAAGACACAAATTCTCTGTATGTATAGAATCAACTGAAGAAGTGTCAAAGCTTTTTTATGTCAACAACAGCTGATGTTATTAATAGATGCTCCCTAAACAACAAATCCACAAAAATGATGATTGTTTTTGTTGGAACAAAACCTTGCCATTGTGTGTGATCAGCTTGATCCATGAACCATTGCAAGAGAGACAAAAATATTTCACTACTGTATCGTGACTTCTTAATTTCCTTGAACTAATATACAGAAAATTTACAGAACAAGGTTACTTGTTTATCCTGGGTGAAAAAAATTGTGTTCAACTTAATCCCACATTCCAGCCCTTGGTCAGTAGCCTTGTATGTTACAACACTTCAAGCGCATATTCAAGGAATTGAAAAAATATATAATGGAGAATTCTCTCTCTCTCTCTCACCCTTTCAAGTAGTGCTTTCTGGACCTCACTAGCATCTGGGTGAACAAAGAAATCTTCATCTCCTTTCTAATCTGTTAATTTTCTGTTATATGGCCCAATCACTGATTACTTTGTCAAATAAGATAGGTCCCTACCATATCCCTCATAATTTTGAAAACCTCACAAATCTTTCTTTAGCCTCTTCTGTTCCCATCTGGAAGGGATGAGCTGATGGGACTGTCTCAGCTGAGTTGAGCCCATTAATGTCAATGAATGACCTTGTGATTGCAAAGGTATCTTCTATCTGGACTTTGGGATGTCTATTGAGCTAGAAGAACAGAAATTCAGAGACTGTAGATTGAAAGTGCAGGGTTTTATTTTCCTCTGACAGTACCTTCCAAATCAACAACCTCTATTAACTAGAAGGACAAAGGAAGATGCATGGGAACACTACCATCTGCAAGTTCCCTTCCACCTCACTCACCATCCCAACTTTGAACAATGTCTCTATTCCTTCACTGCCTCTATGTCAAAATCCTGCAACTCCCTCCCAAAAGGCATTGTGAGTGTTCCTACACTCAAACACTGCAGCAGTTCAAAAATGCAGCTCACCATTCCCTTCTCAAACATAATGAAAGATTGGAAGTAAATGCTGGCCAAGCTAGCAATATCTATATCTGATAAAAAAAATTTAGAAAAAAAGATGGTTTCAAATTTCAACATAGGGCTGAATGTATTTTAAATATAGTACTATTCAGAATTCAGAGGTTTAGATTAAGACTCATAAGGCATATTCAATGTATAGGAAAATACCAAACAACAGCAGACACATTCAAGAATACCTACAAGTGGAAATTAACAGGAGGACTTAGAATTCACTGAGGAGGATAAAGATTAAACATCTTCAATCACTGACAACTTACCAGCTACTGAAAGGAAGTTGCAAGAGATAAGGTGATCCCAACAATGAAATGAGGAATGTCTTTTAATGCAGAAATATGGTCTGGAAGGAAAGCTAGATTATATACCAACAATCCATTACATGCCAGTACTTGGAACAGAACAAATACTTCATTGTTATTTATTAGTCTTCAATGTATCATCAAATTTCCTGATGTGTAGGAGATTGAAAACACAGTTTCCACCTCTCCCACATCCACTTAACATCCAACAGTCCAGAAAATGATCAGAAGAATGTAAAGCACTGAGAGAAGGAATAAAGGGACAACTAGGCTTGAAACTTCAATGACAAACACTAAACATAAGGGTTATCACATGGAAATCCGGGAAGAAATTTGGTTTTACTACTTAAAAGGTGATGAAGAACATTCTCTAATGAACTTTACACCATTCAGGAGAACACTCACACCAAAGACAGGTGAGTATAAACCATCTTCCACATCAATAGACAATCAGAAACAGATTATCAAAACATCATTGGGTATCTGAGATTTTTGAGGAAGACTTACAGAATGCAAGTATGCCAGGATCAAATACTTGGAGAAAGAGATGTAATGATAATGATACAATGGCAATGTTAGAGTCATGAGTAAGCAGAGGGGATTTGAAGACAGCAGAAGCTCTAACCATATTTAAGCAGAACGTATGAAAAGATCTAGCTTTAAATAAAAGAAATTCTTAGAGTCATAGAGTCATACAGCATGGAAACAGACCCTTTGATGTAATCAGTCCATACTGAACATAATCATAAACTAAACTCGTCCCACCTGCCTGCTCCTGCCCAATATCCTTGGAACTTTTCCTATTCGTGTACTTAATCTATGTATCTTAGATAAAGTTATAACTGTGCCTGCAGCCACCACTTCCTCTGGAAGTTCATTCCACATGCGAACCACCCTCCATGCAAAAAAATTGCCCATGTCTTTTTTTAAATGTCTCTCCTCTCACTATAAAAGTGTACCCGCAATCTTGAAATCCCGTATCCAAGGGAAAGGACACTTAGCATTAACCCCATCTATACCCTTCTGATTTTATAAACTTCTATACAATCACCTTTCAACCAACACAATAGTGAAAAAAGTCCCAGCCCATCCAGCCTCTCTTATGGCCTTGTGCAGCATACCATTTGGAGCTTGTAAGAATTTCATACCAAGAATACACAACAAACATAGACCTTGTTGGTTCCAGAATTACTAAATATATACAGTGGGATGTAATCAGAAGACAGAGACACAACTGGACAGTTCCTGTAGGTCAGATTCTGAATTCAGGATCAAAAATGAAAAAGTAAATTTATGTTGCAGCAACATGAAAATGCGTGTGCTTCCATTAGCATTTCCAGATATAGTATGCACCCTTGGAGAGAGAATGGAAGTGTTTTCTTCAAGTAAGGAGAAAGTAAGGACTGCAGATGCTGGAGATCAGAGCTGAAAAAGAGTCGAAGGAGGGTGTCAGTGGAAGGGTATTGGTTGGTTGGTTCGGTGTGAAAGGAAGTAGTGGAGGGCTTTGAGACCTTCGTGATGGGGGATGGAGGTGCATAGGGACTGGATGTCCATCGTGAAGATAAGGCGTTGTGGTCTGGGGAAGCGAAAATCATAGAGGAGGTGGAGGGCGTGGGTGGTGTCCCGAATGTAGGTGGGGAGTTCTTGGATTAAGGGGGCCGGTTCCCTGAGAACCAACCAGTACCCTTCCAATGACACCCTCCTTCGACAGAGTGAACTAGTCCTCACTCTGAACAACTTCTCTTTCCAATCCTCCCACTTCCTCCAAACCAAAGGAGTAGCCATGGGCACCCGCATGGGCCCCCATCTTCCGCAGCTACACTGGCACCTTTTCCTCTGCTACATTGATGATTGTATCGGCACTGCCTCGTGCTCCCACGAGGAGGTTGAACAGTTCATCCCCTTTACTAACACCTTCTACCCTGACTTCAAATTTACCTGGACCATCTCAGATTCCTCCCCCCCCTTCCTAGACCTCTCCATTTCTATCTTGGGCGACCGACTCAACATGGACAGACTCCCACTGCTACCTAGACTATACGTCCTCCCACCCTGCCCCCTGTAAAAATGCCATCCCATATTCCCAATTCCTTCGCCTCCGCTGCATCTGCTCCCAGGAGGACCAATTCCAATACCGAACAATCCAGATGGCCTCCTCCTTCACAGATCACAATTTCCCCTCTCCACCGCATCTCCTCCCTTCCTGCTCCTCTGCCCTTGAACCCCGTCCCTCCAATCGTTACCAGGACAGAACCCCACTGGTCCTCACCTTCCACCCCGCCAACCTCCAGATACATCGTATCATCCTTCGTCATTTCCGCCACCTCCAAACAGACCCCACCACCAAGGATATATTTCCCTCCCCTCCCCTATCAGTGTTCCAGAAAGACCACTCCCTCACGATTCCCTCGTCAGGTCCACACCCCCCACCAACCCAACCTCCATTCCCAGCACCTTCCCATGCAACCGCAAGAAATGCAAAACTTGCGCCCACACCTCCCCCTCACTTCCCTCCAAGGCCCCAAGGGATCCTTCCATATCCATCACAAATTCACCTGCAACCTCCACACACATCATTTACTGCATCCGCTGCACCCGATATAGCCTCCTCTTCAGAGAACATCTCTGGGACACCCGCACCAACCAACCCAACAGCCCCGTGCCTGAACAATTTAGCTCCCCCTTCCACTCCACCAAGGACATGCAGGTCCTTGGCCTCCTCCATCGCCAGACCATGGCAACAGGATGCCTGGAGGAAGAGCGCCTCATCTTCTGTTTAGGAACCTCCAACCACAAAGAATGAATGCAGATTTCTCCAGCTTCCTCATTCCTTCCTCCCCCACCTTATCTCAGTCCCAACCCTCAGACTCAGCACCACCTTCTTGACTTGCAATCTTCTTCCCAACATCTCCGCCCCTACCCACTCTCCGGCCTATCACCCTCACCTTAACCTCCTTCCACCTATCACATTCCCAACGCCCCTTCCCCAAGTCCCTCCTCCCTACCGTTTATCTTAGCCTGCTTGGCACACCCTCCTCATTCCTGAAGAAGGGCTTATGCCCGAAACGTCGATTCTCCTGCTCCTTGAATGCTGCCTGACCTGCTGCGCTTTTCCAGCAACGCATTTTTCAGTTTTTCTTCAAGCAAGACTGCCATGATGTCTTAAGCTTTTGCACTGCTGTCTACTTCCAGGAAATGTGGGACTGAGCTTTCAGAAATCAGATATGACAAGCTATTGAGTTCAGAGGGATTCAGATTCATGGCTTGTATCCTCCGGCTGACAGGTTACAAAAGATTGATCACAGCATCGTCTTGGGTGATGAATGCCACACCAACATACAGCCAAATGCTGCCCTACTCTTGTCTAGCAGGAAAATTTAACTGAGGTCTTGACAGCGAATATGAAGAAACTCAAGGTGTCCCAAAACCCTGCCCTTACTTTCTCTTCTCAGAAAGATGTAGTTTATAGAGTCACAGATGTACAGCATAGAAACCGACCCTTCAGTCCAACCTGTCCATGCCGACCCAGATATCCCAATCCAATCTAGTCCCACCTGCCAGCATCCGGCCCACATCCCTCCAAACCCTTCCTATTCATATACCCATCCAAATGCCTTTTA
This sequence comes from Hemiscyllium ocellatum, assembly GCF_020745735.1. NCBI lineage: Eukaryota > Metazoa > Chordata > Chondrichthyes > Orectolobiformes > Hemiscylliidae > Hemiscyllium > Hemiscyllium ocellatum. The sequence continues at coordinate 61,793,490 of NC_083406.1, read as the reverse complement.
AATGTTGAAATTGTATCAGCCTCCACCACTTACTGTGTGAAATAGTTGCCCCTTAGGTCTCTTTTATATCTTTCCCCTCTCACCCTAAACCTATGCCCTCTAGTTCTGGACTCCCCAAAACCAGGGAAAAGACTTTGTCTATTTATCCTATCCATGCCCCTCATGATTTTGTCAACCTCTATAAGGTCACCCCTCAGCCTCTGACGCTCCAGGGGAAACAGCCTCAGTCTGTTCAGCCTCTCCCTGTAGCTCAGGTCCTCCAGCCCTGGCACCAACCTGTAAATCTTTTCTGAACCCTTTTCTGATTCACAACATGTTTCCGATAGGAAGGAGACCAGAACTGCACGCAATATTCCAACAGTGTTCTAACCAATATCCTGTACAGCTACAACATGACCTCCCAACTCCTGTACTCAATACTTTGACCAATAAAGGAAAGCATACCAAACTCCTTCTTCACTATCCTATCTACCTGTGACTCCACTTTCAAGGAGCTATGAACCTGCACTCCAAGGTCTCTTTGTTCAGCAACACTCCTAGGACCTTACCATTAAGTGTATAAGTCCTGCTAAGATTTGCTTTCCCAAAATGCAGCACCTTGCATTTATTTGAATTAAACTCCATCTGCCACTTCTCAGCCCAATGGCCCATCTGGTCAAGATCCTGTTGTAATCTGAGGTAACCCTCTTCGCTGTCCATACACCTCCAATTTTGGTGTCATCTGCAAACTTACTAACTGTACCTCTTATGCTTGCATCCAAATCATTTATGTAAATGAAAAAAAGTAGAGGGCCCAGCACCGATCCTTGTGGCACTCCACTGGTCACAGCCTCCAGTCTGAAAAACAACCCTCCACCACCACCCTGTCTTCTACCTTTGAGCCAGTTCTGTATCCAATGGCTAGTTCTCCCTGCATTCCATGAGATCTAACCTTGCTAATCAGTCTCCCATGGGAAATGTTGTTGAACGCCTTACTGAAGTCCATATAGATCACATCTACTGCTCTGCCCTCATCAATCTTTTTTGATACTTCTTCAAAAAACAAAGTTTGTGAGACATGATTTCCCACACACAAAGCCATGTTGACTATCCCGAATCAGTCCTTGCCTTTCCAAATACATGTTCTTCATGTTTAGGAAAATAAAATTTCACAGTGAGTCTTAGGTGAAATATTAAAATGAATGCATTTTGTTTATACATCTGCAATATCGTTGTACAGAAAAACACATATTGCTGAAACAAATCGTTGTAGATATTGTCCTTATTCCTACTCTGCCTTATGTTGTTTATAGATTGATATAACACTCAGCCAATGACTGTTGTTCTGGCAGTTTCCAAGAAGGCTAATCAATGGTGATGATGGTAGTGGAATCGTGCAGAAGCAAAACCAAACCCATGCTGGTTTCCAGAGATGTAAAAGAAAGGAAATGATTATGGAGAAGGCAAAGTTGATTTTTGGCACAGTGCTAGAGCTTTGAAACAGACTTTTCTCCTACCCCACCTCTGTTCCAGGAATCCTACTCAGGTCTTCCCAGGTCCTCCGCCTCAACTTACAATTTAGATTGCCTTTGCTCGTAAAAATGGCAAGTTCATTTTTAAATTAACTATGCTCACTATATACACCTGCCCCCAAAACAAGTATTAGGTACATTGACAGTTGCCCATATTCTCACTATTTGACTTTTTTTTTTCATAATCTCCTGCTTGGGCCTTGTGAATTTTGTTCTGATGTCTTCTATTCCTTATTGCTCAATAAGTAGCTTTTTTTTTTCCCTTTCCTTTCCTCTTCCTCCTATCCTCTTTAATCCTGGTTCTCTCCTCCTCGACCCCATCTTTCCATTTCCCACCTCTCCCTTCTTCACTGTTGCTCCTTTCCTCCAACCCTCCCAGTTTCTAACACCTTCCATACCCACATAATTTGATTACCACCTAAAGTATTGCTCATCTCCTTCTTTAAATTCTTGAGGGTTCTACAATGTACAGATTTAAGGTAAGGGGCAGGCAGTTTAGAGAAAATGTGAGGAAATATTTTTCACCAAGGCTGTGTTGGAAATCTGGAACTCAGTGCCTTTAAGGGTGATAGAGACAAAAACCTTTATAACATTTAAGAGGTAACTTGTGATGCAAGGTTATGGGCCAAGTTCTAGAGAACAAGATCAGAGTAAATCTATTCTTGTTTTTGATCCCAACAGACTTAATAGGCCCAAGGGCCTTTCTCGGTGCTGCAGACCTTCTTGACTCCAATGTAGCCTGTCATCGATATCTATAATAAACTTCAATAGTTACAGGAAAGACAAAACAACAGTGTCTTAAAAATGATCCAACTCAGTTTAATTCTCAAATAGGCAGTGTGTCTCTGCTTCCTGCTCAAGCTGTTGCTGTGTTATGTCCCACAGTCAGTATATTGGTTTATTTTTAAGAGACACAGTATATCAGTGCATTTTTAAGAGGCATGCTCATGATATAATCACTGTTCATAGCATGTGACCTGAGGGTATAAAAGTCTCAGATGTCATTTAACTAGTATCACTACAAACATAAATTGTACTTGAAACAAACTCTTCTGTTATAACAGAATAATCTTATGCTAGCCCAAATAGCAGCAAAAGATATAAACAAACACTGCATTCCCAAAAAATGTGGGAAATAGAAGGCAAATAGTATTATGAAATGGACATCCTTTACTGAATTACAACATTTTCAAATAATGTATGCAGTTCTATTTTACAGATAAAGCAACAGATGATCTCATAACCAGGGCTTTGAAAACTTTGCTTTACATCAGCAAGGAAGAGCTTCGCTGAGTCAATATCTCTAGTCTTTCCAGAAAGATCCTGCAAAGGTCTGGAAAGTTCTCGAAGACCAGCTCAACATAAGACTTAACTTCAGAATTAACAGAATCCAACTCATATCAGACAGACATTAACCCCCAAGAGCTTACTGAGCAATTTGTCAGAAGATGTTGCAGCAAAAGACCGGAGTGTGACTTCTCCCAAGAGGAACTGTCAGACAGAATCACTGAATTAATTATCTTTCTCATAGCAACGAAAGCCTTTAAGAATGATCGTCTAATTTTGAACAAAAGGAACAGACTATTGATACATTACTTGAGGATGGATGCAAGTATAAAGTCATAGGGCAAGCTAACAACAATCACGTGCATCAGATGTAACCAACATTATTGCTATGGACAGTAAAGTGCACCAAACCATTAAAACCTGCAACAAAAGGTGGTGTCAGCGGACATGCATGTGCAGGAAATGTGGTTCCTGGGGCCAATTCAAACCTTGGAATGAAATATAAATGACAAACAAGGTGTGTCAACACCGCAGCATTGGTGGCAAAAAAATATTTAAAATATGCACAAACATATCGATGAAGTTCACAATCAAGCAAGTGAAAGGCAAATTTCACAAGATTGTTATCCATATTGTTAACCTCACACACCAGGTCAATGGAATAAGGTGATCAAAACTATTGGAAACATGAACAATTTATGTCCTGAGAAAATAGTTAGACACACCCTAAAAGCAAAAATTAATAGAGGAACCAAAACCAATGCATTACCACTATGCATTCTGGCTTTAGATTAGATTAGATTAGATTACTTACAGTGTGGAAACAGGCCCTTCGGCCCAACAAGTCCACACTGACCCGCCGAAGCGCAACCCACCCATACCCCTACCACTACATTTACCCCTTACCTAACACTACGGGCAATTTAGCATGGCCAATTCACCTGACCCGCACATCTTTGGACTGTGGGAGGAAACTGGAGCACCTGGAGGAAACCCACGCAGACACGGGGAGAATGTGCAAGCTCCACACAGTCAGTCGCCTGAGTCGGGATTTTGAACCCGGGTCTCAGGCGCTGTGAGACAGCAGTGCTAACCACTGTGCCACCGTGCCGCCCACATATTCTGAAAGGAATATGCCAAGCAAGTGATGCTCCATTATATTCCCTAACAGAGACTGTATCACAGCAAATTACAAATTACCAATTCTATGCAGAATCATATTGTACTGCCAATAAGCAAGCTAATCTTAGTTACTTGAAATATTCCATTTCGTAGATAGCAGTGGATCAGGAGTGGTAGGCTTGAACAGTCACAATTCATGACCTCCAATACATACCCACTGTGGCAAAATGCACCACACATAATACAATCATTTAACGATTGGTAAGGATATTACTTTAAAGTGAAATATAAACCAGGTACTAGGATGTTTACGTGTAACATTCTAAGCAAATTAGACCAAGATGTTCCTCTTGATCTATGCATTGATGGTCTAAGATTATGAATTTGAAGACATTCTCGAAGTTGACTTTGGCAAAAGCAAGTGCAAACACGTGCCATCAGTAAGTCTAAAAATCCACAATGAAAACAGGTTGAAAAGATTATTATCACAAATAACCTGACATATAACTGACACAAATAACTGGGCGGCACGGTGGCACAGTGGTTAGCACTGCTGCCTCACAGCGCCTGTAGACCCGGGTTCAATTCCCAACTCAGGCGACTGACTGTGTGGAGTTTGCACGTTCTCCCCGTGTCTGCGTGGGTTTCCTCCGGGTGCTCCGGTTTCCTCCCACAGTCCAAAGATGTGCGGGTCAGGTGAATTGGCCAAGCTAAATTGCCCGTAGTGTTAGGTAAGGGATAAATGTAGGGGTATGGGTGGGTTGCGCTTCGGCGGGTCGGTGTGGACTTGTTGGGCCGAAGGGCCTGTTTCCACACTGTAAGTCTAATCTAATCTAAAAAATAACATAGATAATTTGTTTATTTTGGCCATACAGATGTGAATCTGGTAATATCACAAGAAGTAATTATCAAAGCCAAACAAGTCCAAGGATGTTGAATGTGCAAGATCGTTTGTGTGTGAATCTGTGAACTGGTCAGGGATAAATCAGGATATTCAACAACTCATGAATGCATACGCTGCATGCCAAAAGTATCAAGTCCAAAAGCAGAGGGAGCCTCTACATTAAAATAATATTCCATCCACTCCTTGGATAGAAGTAGAAACAGACTAATTTACACTCCATCGGGAAGATTACATCCTTGTAACAGACTACTTCTCCAAATTTCCCAATGTTTGATCAATTAGCAACCAAAATGATCTTCACCGTCACTGACAAGTTGACCAAAGTTTTCAGTTTATTTGCATATTGGGTATAATAGTGTTTGATGAACTGCAATTCATTGACAAACCATTTCAAGATGTATACTAAATGAGGAGAAACCCATATTACATTGACACTCGACTATCCATGCTCAAATGGTCTAATGGTATATATAGTACATGCTATCAAATTAATGATCATTAAGCGTTGAGCAACAAAGCAAGATTTTCATATTGCATTTCTGCATTTTTGTGCAATACCATTGGAGAAAGGATTGCCAAACCCAGCCCAACTTCTGCTTAGACAGCAAGTGTGAACTTCAATCAATTGTCTAACTGTTCTAATATACAGGACATTCTTCTTCAAACACAAAAAAATGAAAGAGATACACAATGAGCAGCACAAATAAAGCAAAGGAATACATGATGAACGTTGAACTCTGAGAAACACTGAGGATCAGAGGGATCTCACTCTACATGTACAACAGTCCCTTAACGTAAATCGGGAATAGTAGATAAAGTTGTCACTGAGGCAATTATTGCATTTGCCTTTATTAGCTGAGCATAGAACTTAAGAACAAAGAGGTAATGCTGGAATTGTACAAAATATCGGTTGGCCACAGTTTGAGCATTATGTGCACGTCTAGGATCCACATTTCAGAAGAAATATGATTGCACTGGAGGGGGTTGGGGGGAGGGGGTTGGGGGAGGGGGTGAGGGGGGGAGGTGGTGGGGTGAAGATAAGGTTTACCAGGATATTGCCAGGGTTGGAGAGATTAATTTATTAAGTATGAAGACAGATTATGTAGACTGCAGTTACTTTCCTTGGAGCAGAATAGTCTGTGGAGGTATAGAAAATTAAGAGATGCATAGATATGAAGAAACGTTTCTCCTTGGTGGAGGGATCAATGACCTGGAATCAAAGATTTAAGGCAAGGGACACAAGGTTTAGAGAGAATATGAGGGAAGATTTTTTTCAAACATAAGGTGGTGGGAATCTGGAGCTCATTGCCTGTACAATGGTCGAGGCAGAAATCCTCAAAATATTTAAGAGGTATGCAGATGTGCACATGTGATGCCCAGCTATACACCGATCTGGGCCAAGTGCTGGAAAATAGGATTAGAATCATTTAGGTGGTTGTTTTTAACCGACGCAGGCTTGTCGGGCCAAAGAGCCTTTTTTCTGTGCTGTAGACCTCTATTAATATGTGTAAATCATTTCTGTTCTGTGTATGCACATCTTAAATTTTTTCCATTTTCTTGGCAACACGGGTAATGTAAAATATACTTGCAGCATTGACTAGGGCTGCCACCTTGCAAACTTTACCCATCAAAGTCATGGCAGAGGCTAGACTGTTGCTTGACAGTATGAAACAACACCAATTTGTGAATTATCATCTTTAAAAATAAAAGGCAGGAAGATAAGCCAAATATATACATAAATTAGAAAAACAAGATCACTGCAAATATTTGAACAGTTTTGATGGCTGTAGCTCCCTATCTAGTTCATTACATTATGTTCATTACATAGTTCATTACATCAGTACATTATGTAATATGGAACAATATACAGTCTTATTTGCCTTACAGGAAATCATGACCTTGTCCATTAGTTTTTGCATTACAGGCATTGGCATGTAAACCAAGCGATTAAGTTGAAGTTTACAGCAACTCAGCAACGTCAATATAAATTTATAAAATCAGTCACTACAACCATGCCTGTATTACATGCTAAACAAAACTTTTCACCGTACTTAGGTACATGTGACAATAATAAATCTAATCAACTTTGTCTGCATGAATATGGCATCTTAAGAATAAATGTCAATAGTTAAATAAATATTTGACATAATCTTCAGCTTATTAAAGTAGGCAATGCTTATTAAAATGGCTTGTCAGCAGGTAGAAGAGTCCTCTGTAAATACTTAAACATTTGTGGTTACTGCAGAATATTGCTTTTGTCGTAACAATTATTTTAATAAGTATAATGCAGCAGTAATATAATAGCAGTTTCATTGAGGTATATCAAACTGAAAGATTGACTGCATATTGAATCTAAATTACTCCATGTGACATGTATGATTTTATTCCTCTTGCAACATTCAAAGAATTTTAATTGTGTTCAATGTGCAGAGTCGAGAAAAAAGTTAAAATTAGCACTTTATTTTTATTGCTTCTGTAAGCTTTTGGTAACTTATTCATCTGACACAGACACAACGCGCAATGCATGAATCACAAATAGATTTCCGCTTCTTTTCCCCTTAAAGTTTGTGAAAGCTTAGAAACAGATGACCGATGACATCATAATTGCCATAGTTCTCAAGTAATTTGTCAAAATGTCTCTAACTTATCCTCCATAAATGAAGCCTATGATAATTTAAATTAGAGACATTTTGCAGATGTTGCAGAAAGTATATAGTTATTCCAATTAAATGTGAAATGAGTATAAAATGAGAAGTTAGTATATTCGGTGCTAATTTATCAGGGTGTGAGAGATGGGGTGGTTGTGAAAGAGAGTGGGTGCGTGAAAAGGAGGAGAAAGTGTGTCTGTGTGTGACAGAGAGAGAGAGAGAGAGAAAGAGATGGGAGGCTTTGAGAGAGAGGGAGGTTTCAGACAGAGAGGTAGGGTTATAAGAAAGAGAACACATGTGTGTGTGAGAGAGAAACAGAAACATTGAGAGAAAGGGTGTGAGAGAAAGAAAGAGTGTGAGCAACAGAGAGGAGTGAGAAACAGAGAGGGTGTGAGAGAGAGAGAGGGTGTGTGTTTAAAGACATAGCTTCAAATAACAAAATGTAAGTTGTACTGGTAAGTAGTAACAAACATTTTATACTGGTGCACTATTAAAGTTTAAAAGTCTTCATATTGGTGATTGCATTTCACACATCACATATAGAGTCATAAAGTCAAAAAACATGGAAACAGACCCTTCGTTCCAACCAGTCCATGCCAAACATAATCCCAAACTAGTCTCACCTGCTCCAGGCCTGTATCCCTCCAAACCTTTCCTATTTTTTTTTCATCCAAATGTAGTAATTGTAATAAGGTCAGCAAAGAGCAGCCTATAAAGTATATGGTCTCTGATTGGGGCTGTCCAATCAGGGAGTCCTAGCTGACGATATAAACAGGAGCGTCACAGATTCTGTTCACTCTGACTGAGGAAACCAGACCAGTGTCAAGTACTGTACATGTGTAAATGAAGGGTGACATGGTGACAGGATACTGGCCTAGTGGTGACAAGAGAAAAAAAATACATTCCTGAAGAAATTCAATTGTCTTCGAGTTGGGGTACGCACTTCTGGCATTGTGTTGTTAAATGACTCATTTGATTCTGCCAAAGATTGGGCGCAGTATGTAGAAAGAATGCGTTTTTTTTTCTGGGCAAATGACATTCTGACAGATGAAAAGCAATGAGTAATTTTCCTAACAGCTTGAGGACCCACAGCTTTTTTGGTTACTAGGAGTTCAGATATTAAAAACCTTTCAAGAGTTGACTGATTTAATTTTGTTGATGATTTAATTAAGGAATAGTATGACTTCAAGCCTCCTGTAATGCTGAGATGCTATTGGCTTTACTTGGCAGTTCAAGAATTGGGAGAATCTATGTTAGGATTTTTGACAAGACTAAGATGACTGGCAGAGGCATATGACTTTGGTTTAACCCTTAATTTGATGATAAGAGAACATTTGTTTGTGGGATTAATGACGTAACCACACAAAAGCACGTTCTAGCTGAAGCTCAACTTGACTTCAAACATGCACCACAACTGGCTTTGTCAAAATGCAACAAGTGGAGAAAATTGTGGAAAACCCTCCCCAGGCCAGCTAAGCTTGAAGGACACCACTTGAGTAATTGCATGGTCTCACTCAGAACACACCTGAATAGAGGAACTCTAGGATAGCCCACAATCAACCCCAAAACAAATCTGAACTTCAGCCACATGGTTAACACTTTCTTTGAGATCTGGACTGGCAAGTCATTGTAGTTGCTGCCAGTATGAGGATTCGAGACAGCAAAAGAGTCTTGAATTGAGTAAGGCCTGAATTGAGTAAGAGAACTCAGAGGCTGGTATTCAGGAGATTGTATACCCTGAAAAGCCCAGCTACATCTGGCTTGGAGCAATTAAATTGCTTAGCAACATCCAAATCAGAACCAATTAAAAAAGGTGTCTGGTTAAAAGGTCATTCTGTTCCAATGGAGGTTGATACTGGCGCGGGTCTATCAGTGACTGCAGCACCAATCTTCACCAAAGTATGCTCTGGACGCCAACCTTTAAATTTGCACATATTTAAAGATGAGAGGAGAGATTTAAAAAAGGCATGTGGGGCAAATTTTTTTTACACAGAATGGTTCGTGTGTGGAATGAGCTTCATAGAATCATAGAATCCCTACAGTGTGGAAACAAGCCAACTGGTTCAACAAGTCCATACCAATTCTCCGAAGAGTAATCCACCCAGACCAATCCCCTTGCCCTATTACTTACATTTACGCCTGATTAATGCACCTAACCTACACATCCCTACACACCTATTCACTATGGGCAATTTAGCACCTTACCTGCACATCTTTGGATTGTAGGAAGAAACCGGAGCACCTGGAGGAAATCCACGCAGGCATGGGGAGAATGTGCAAACTCCACATAGTTGCCTGAGGGTCCCCGGCACTGAGGCAGCAGTGCGAATCACTGAGCTACTGTGCTGCCCCTGAGGATGTGGTGGATGTGGGCACAATTACAATGTTTGAAAGCCGTTGGGTGAGTACATGAATAGGAAAAGTTTGGAGGGATATGCACCAGATGCAGAGAGCTGGGAATAGTTTTGTTTGGGATTATGTTCAGCATTAACTGGTTGGATTGAAAAGTTTGTTTCCATGCTGAATGACTCTATGGCTCTCTTAGGGATACAACTTTGGTTCCTGTCTCTTTTGTAAAGCAGCTGCTTCAGTTACCACTGATTGTAGTAAAAGGCTTGGGCCCAAATTGATGGGGTGAAATTGGTTGAGAAAGATCAACATTTTTTGATTAGAAATTGGCTAGCTGAGTAAAATCCTAATTAAAAATACAGATATTTTTAAGGAAGGTCCGGGGACTATCAAAGGAGTCAAGGCCATCTTGCGTGTTGATCACGCAATCGCACAATTCTACAAGGCATCCAAGTGTCATTTGCCTTATGTGCATAAGTCGAGGCAGAAATCAGGAGGTTGCAAAATGAAGAAATCATCAAAACAATAGTTTATGGAATGGGCAGCACCTGTTATATTGATTGTGAAGCCTGACACGTCAGTTTGCCTTTGTGGGGATTTTAAACAAATGGATAATCCCTTCTCGCAGTTGAATACCCAATTCCTCGCATTGAGGATTTATATGTAAAGCGGGTAGGGTGACTGTCCTTCACGAAACAAGACATGAGTTCTGAGGAAGGGTCATCGGACTCGAAATGTTAACTCTGATTTCTCTTCACAGATGCTGCCAGACCTGCTGAGCTTATCCAGCAATTTCTGCTTTGATTCTGATTTAGAGCATCCACAGTTCTTCTGATTTTATAATGAGCCAAGTATACCTGCAATTGCAGTTTAGGTGAGGATTCCCAGAATTACACTACAATTAATATCCATAGGATTCGTATCAATACTGCCATTTGGGGTATCATTTGCCTGTGCAAATTTTCAGCGGAACAAGGAGAACATTTTATAAGGTCTACCCCAGGTCACCATTTAACTAGATGACATACTTATAGCAGGGAAAATAAATAAAGAGTACTTAGAAAACTTGGAAATCGCCCTTAGATGTTTCTCCAAAGTGGACATATACATTAGAAGGGAAAAATGTGTCTTCCAGGCACCCCAAGTGACATACTTGGGCTACTGAGTTGACAACACCCTTTGGAAGATAAAGTGAGGGTGACCAAAGGTGTCCCAGCTCCTACGTCTGTACCAGAATGGTCTTTCCTTAGACTGTTGAACTATTACATGAAGTTCATTCATAATCTGCCATCAGTCTTGGTACCCTTACAGTTGCTATTAAAAAAAAAGGTCAGCCTTGAAAATGGTCTCGTAGCTAAGGGAAGTGAAGAAGCAACTATTATCACTCAAGTATTGACAGACTATGATCACATGTGAGATCTGGTGCTGACAGATGCCTCCCTGTACAGTATCGGAGTAGTGTTGACTCACAGATGGCCCAAAGGAGAGGAATATCCAACGGGGTATGCTTTATGGACTTTGGCTAATGCAGAGCGCAATAATACCATATAGAGAAGGAAAGTTTGATGGTTATCTTTGGTGTGAGAAAGTTCCACCAATACCTTTACAGCTGTAAATTTGTAATAGTAACAGACCACAAACTCCTGCTAGGGCTACTCAAACAGGACAAGGCCGTACCAACCATAACTTCGGATCGAATTCTAAGTGGGTACAATTATAAGTTGGAACACCACTGGGAGGCCAAGTAGTAAATGTGGATGCCTTGAACCGCCTCCCATTGGCAGACAGACCACTAGTGGTGCCACCTCTGGAAGAGTCCATTCTGATTTTAAACTTTCTGAACGTTGTGGTTCTGCTCGCCGAGCTGGAAGTTTTTGCTGCAAACGTTTCGTTCCCTGGCTAGGGAACATCATCAGTGCTGTTGGAGCCTCGTGTGAAGCGCTGCTTTGATGTTTCTTCCGGTATTTATATTGGTTTGTTCTTGCCGCTTCCGGGTGTCAGTTTCAGCTGCAGTGATTTGTATGTGGGGTCCAGGTCGATGTGTCTGTTGATGGATGTTCTTGCCGTTTCCGGGTGTCAGTTTCAGCTGTAGTGGTTTGTATATGGTGTCCAGGTCAATGTGTCTGTTGATGGAGTTTGGGGATGAATGCCATGCTTCTAGGAATTCTCTGGCTGTTCTCTGTCTGGCTTGTCCTATGATAGTGGTATTTTCCCAGTCAAATTCATGTTGCTGGTTGTCTGAGTGTATGGCTACTAGAGATAGCTGGTCGTGTCGTTTTGTGGCTAGCTGATGTTCATGGATGCGGATTGTTAGCTGTCTTCCTGTTTGTCCTATATAGTGTTTTGTGCAGTCCTTGCATGGTATTTTGTAAACTCCATCAACAGACACATCGACCTGGACCCCACATACAAATCACTGCAGCTGAAACTGACACCCGGAAGCGGCAAGAACAAACCAATATAAATACCGGAAGAAACATCAAAGCAGCGCTTCACACGAGGCTCCAACAGCACTGATGATGTTCTCTAGCCAGGGAACGAAACGTTTGCAGCAAAAACTTCCAGCTCAGCGATCAGAACCACAACAACGGATACCCGAGCTACAAATCTTCAATCAGATTTTAAACTTTCTGAACACCCTTCTGATACTGCTGACAATATCAGATGCAAAAAAGATCTGATCCTGATAAAGTTGAAACAGCTGATGGTGATGGGGTAAAGCAAAAGGACCATCACAACCAGAATTGAAACCTTTCTGAACCTGGCAAGACCAGATCATTTAGGAGAAAGTGAGGACTGCAGATGCTGGAGATCAGAGCTGAAAAATGTGTTGCTGGAAAAGCGCAGCAGGTCAGGCAGTATCCAAGGAGCAGGAGAATCGACATTTCGGACATCAGCCCTTCTTCAGGACCAGATCATTGTACAGGATGGTATTGTATTAAAGGGAGCAAGACTGATTGTCCCTGGTTATTCAGGGGTGTCCAAAAGTAAGGTATGGGCAAGAAATTATATCTGGTAACAGGAAGGGATGCAGACATAGCCGCGTTGGTGGGGCAGGACCCAGCGTGCCAACAAGGAGACAAATTACCATCAGCAGCGCCCCAACATTCATGAGAATAGCCTGGCAAACCCTGGACTCGGTCACACGTCAATTGTGCCAGTCCTTTATGGGCTCAATATTCTTCGGCATTGTGGATGCCAACTCAAAATGGTTGAACGTGAATAAAGTTCATAATAGAAAAGCTGGGAGCATCTTTTGCAATACATGGACTTCTGGAAGTGTTGTTCACAGTCAATGGGCCATTCAACAGGGAATTTGAGTATTTCCTAAAGTCGAATGGTATTCCTCATACGATGACAATGCCATACCATCCATCATCCAATTGTCTGACAGAAAAAGTAGTCCAAAGGTTGAAGGAAGGCTTAAGAAAACAGCTGACAGCTGCATTTGATATCAAATTGTCCTGGTTCCTATTTGATTATCAAACAGCCCTCATGCAACTGCAGGGATAGCTCCAGTAGAGTTGTTAATGGGAAGAAGACTCTTCACTAGGTTAAATGTTATCTTCCTGGACCTTTGGGGGGGGGATCAGGGGGAGCTGAAATAGCATCAGGAATGCCAATGCCAGACACTAAACTCCTCCAAACGTGAGATACAGTTTATTTTAGGAGACAAATGACAATTTTAGGAGACAATTGGTGCCGAAACCATGGAAATTGCCCAGCAAGGGTTAGTCGCAAGGCTGATGCAAGGTCAGGTCATATGACGTAAAAGGTTTGGGTAGGTATGGCTGTCCTGAACAGGCATATGGACCACATGAAAGCTGCAAACTCGCGAGCGGTGTGGAAGCAAAACATACCAGTCCTTTTCCGAACCCTTGGGTTCTCCTTCTCCATCTAGTATTGAAGAAATCTCACAGTCTGATATGGACACAGTTGATATTGTAGCCTCTATGACACTTGAAGGGGAGGATGAATTACTTTCAAGATGCTCCAGCACAAGAGGCAGACTACGTCTGGCACACACCATCCATATCTGAGGCTGAGTTGTAGTTACCAGACCAATTATAAAAATGGGAGAAGCTATAAGAAAAAGAAGGTGATGTCCATGGACTTAGCAGGAGGGTATATATTGATTATAATGTAGTCAGCCAGGTAGACCCCAGAATATGAGTTCTTTGATTGGGGTTATTAATTTGGTCCCAGTAGGGAGTCCTGGCTGACAGATTTAAACAGGAGTATCTGAGGTTCTGTCCCCTCTGAGAATTGACTCTGAAAAACTGGACCAGTGTCAAGTATATGCATGTGTAAATAAAGTGTGACTTGGTGATGGATACCAGCCTCTGCAGAGTTATTATAACAGGAAATAGAATCATCCTGGCTTACCTAGAATGTTTAGAAAGGAGGGAGGGGAACTTAAGTGGTAGGGAAGCCAAAATTCAGTTTCCTGAGATTGGGTTAATGTTTTGGCATTAGGTTAATAAGACCGTAATAAATAGGGACAAGAGTAGGCCACTTGGCCCCTCAAGTCTTTTCTACTATTGAACAGGATCATGGTTGATCCGACATTCATCACATTCATTTTCCTGTCTTTACCCTGTAGCCCTTGATTCCCCTCCGGATCAAGAATCTATCTTAAATATGCCAAGGACACTGCCCTACAGCTCTCTGTGGCATGATGATTCAAATCCCTCTGAGAGGAGAAATTCCACCTAATTTTAAATTGGCATCTCTTTATTTTGAGTCTCTGGCCCGAGACTCTCCCATTGGGGCGGGGGGGGAAACATTCTTTTAGTATTTATCCTTTCAAGATCCTCAAGAATCCTATATGTTCCAAAGAGATCATCTCTCATCCTTCGAAACGGCAGTGGGTAAAGTCTCACCCTACTCACCTTACAGAACCTGCCTCCAGAGAAACAAAATATTTTATAGAGTTATACACAGAGAGATGTGCAGCTTGGAAACAGACCCCTCGGTCCAACCTGTCCGTGCCGACCAGATATTCCAACCCAATCTAGTCCCACCTGCCAGCACCCGGTCCATATCCCTCCAAACCTTTCCTATTCATCTACCCATCCAGATGCCTTTTAAATTGTACCAGCCTCCACCACGTCCTCTGGCAACCCATTCCACACATGCACCACCCTCTGCGTAAATAAGTTGCCCCTTCGGTCTCTTTTATATCTTTTCCCTCTCACCCTAAACCTATGCTCTTGTGTTCTGGACTCCCCCACCCCAGGGAAAAGACTTTGTCTATTTATCCTATCCATGCCCCACATGATTTCATAAACCTCGAAAGGTCACCCCTCAGCTTCCGACGCTCCAAGGAAAACTGCCCCAGACTATTCAACCTCTCCCTATAATTCATATACTCCAACTCTGGCAACATCCTTGTAAATCTTTTCTGAACCATTTCAAGTTTTACAACATCCTTCCGATAGGAAGGAGACCAGAATTGCACGTTATTCCAAAAATGGCCTAACCAATATCCTTACAGCTGCAACATGACCTCCCAACTCCTTTACTCAGCACTCTGCCCAATAAAGGAAAGCATACCAAACACCATCTTCACTATCTTACCTACCTGCAACTCTACTTTCAAGGAGCTATGAACCTGCACTCCAACGTCTCTTTGTTCAGGTACACTCCCTCGGACCTTACCATTAAGTGTATATGTCCTGTTAAGATTTGCTTTCCCAAAATGCAGTACCTTGCATTTATCTACATTAAACTCCATCTGCCATTCCTCAGCCCATCGGTTCATCTGATCAAGTTCCTATTGCAATCGGAGGTAACCTTCTTCACTGTCCACAACACCTCCAATTTTGGTGTCATCTGCAAATTTACTAATTATATCTCTTATGCTCACATCCAAATCATTTATATAAATGAAGAAAAGTAGTGGATCCAGCACCGATCCTTGTGGCACTCCACTGGTCACAGGCCGCCAGTCTGAAAACCAACCCTCCACCACCACCCTCTGTATTCTACCTTCAAACCAGTTCTGTAACCAAATGGCTAGTTCTCCCTGTATTCCATGAGATATAAGTTTGCTAACCAATCTCCCATGGGGAACCTTGTCGAATGCCTTACTGAAGTCCATTTGGATCATGTTTTTCTTAAATAAGGGATCAAAACTGCTCACAGTGGTATCATCAGCATCTTCTACAGTTGCAGTAAGATTTCCCTTTTCTTATACTCTACACTATTTAAGTAAGTCAATGTTCTGATAGTCTTCTTAATTACCTGCTGCACCTGTGTGCTAGCTTTCTGTGTTTTGTGCACAACTACCACCAAAAGGCAGCATGGTGGCTCAGTGGTTAGCACTGCTACCTCACAGCGCCAGGGACCTTGGTTTGATTCCTGCTTCGGGTGACTGTGTAGAGTTTGCACATTCTCCCAGTGTCTGGTGAGTTTCCTCCCACAATCTAAAGATATGCAGGTCAGGTGAATTGGCCATGCTAAATTGCCCATGGTGTTAGGTGCATTAGTCAAGGGTCTGTGTGTGTTACTGTTCAAAGGTTTGGTATGGACTTATTGGGCCAAAGGGCCTGTTTCCATATTGTAGGGAATCTAATCAACCATCTTTGTGTTGCAGTTTTCTGCAGCTTTTGTCCATTTAAATAATACTGTATTCTTTTGTTCTTCCCTCCAAAAGAACAACATTTTCCACATTGTACCCCATTTGCCAACATTTGGCCACACACACAACCTAATAATATTTCTCTGTAAATATTATTTTTTTTCCCTTTGTAATTTGGTTTTGCACCTCTTTTTTGTTGTCTGTAAATTTGCTTCCTTCCTCTGTCATTAATATGTTGTAAACAGTTGTGATCCCTGTGTAACCCACTAATTAATGCTTGCCAACCTGAAAAAGAACCCCTTACCCCCACACGCTGCTTCCTATTCATTAACCAATTCTCTATCCATGCCAATATACTACCTCCAACACCTTGAGCTCTTAACTTGTGAGGTACCTTAGCAATGCCTTCTGGAAGTCCAAATACAGTACACCTCTACTGGATCCCCCCTATTCATTCCTGGTGGGACTTCCTTAAAAAGTCAAACATAATTTCCCGTTCATGAAGTCGTACTTTACTCAGTTAGATTACGATTTTCCAAATGTGTTACGACTACTTCCTTAATAATTGATTCCAACATTTTTCCAACAAGGCTAATTGGTCTATAGTTAAAAGATGTTTTTTCTTCCCTCTCTTTTTGATAAGGTACCACATTGACAGTTTTCAAAACTTCTCGTACTTCTCCAGAATCCAAGAATTTTTGGAAATTACAACAATGCATCCATTACCTCTTTAGGTATTTCTTTTAGGATGCATGTCTTCAGGGCCAGGGGACTTATCTGTCTTCAGTCTCATTAGTTTGTCTAATATAACCCATATAAATATTGATAATGATACTTAATTCCTCCCATGTATTCTTTAGTTTGAAGTATCTTCCATGGTAAAAACTGATGGCAAAATATTTGTTTCACTTCTCTGCCATTCCTTGTTCCCTACAACTATCTTCCCAGATTCATTTTTTCGGAGGGGCATAAGTTTACTTTGACCTCTTGCTTCCTGTTTATATATTTAAGGATGCACTGATTGTCGGTGTTTATTTTCCTCGCTTGTGATAACTTATTTTATCTCTTCATTATCTTTGCAGACCTCTTTTGCTTTAATTCTGGATTTATCCTTTCTTTGGAGCTAAGGATAGACAAGTTTTCTGGCCCTGATGGAATGCATCCCAGGGTTCTAAAAGAGATGGCAGGAGAAATAGCAAGTGCACTTGTGGTAATTTTCCAAAATTCACTGGACTCTGGGGCAGTTCCAGCAGATTGGAAAACAGCAAATGTGACACCACTGTTTAAAAAGAGCAGTAGACAGAAGATGGGGAATTATATACTGGTTAGCTTAACTTCAATAGTGGGGAAGATGCTTGAGTCTATTATCAAGAAAGAAATAGCAATGCATCTCGATAGAAATTGTCCCATTGGGCAGATGCAGCATGGTTCATGAAGGGCAGGTCATATATAACTAATCTTTTGCGATTCTATGAAGACATTATGAGAATGGTGGACACTGGGGACCCAGCAGATGTGGTGTACCTTGATTTCTAAAAGGTGTTCGATAAGGTGTCGCACAAGAGGCTGATACATAAGATAAAAATGCAAAGCTTTATGGGTAAAGTATTAGCATTGATAGAGGATTGGTTGACTAACAGGAAGCAAAGAGTAGGGATAAATGAGTGTTATAGTGGTTGGCAATCAGTGACTAGTTAGTGTGCCTCAGGGATCAGTTTTGGGACTGCAATTATTCATAATTTATAGAAATGGCTTGGAGTTGGGGACCACGTGTAGTGTGTCAAAGTTTGTGGGTGACACTAAGGTGAGTGGCAGAGCAAAGTGTGCAGAGGACTGTGAAACTTTGCAGAGGAACGTAGATACTTTAAGTGAGTGGGAAAGGGTCTGGCAGATGGAAAACGATGAAAATAAATGTGAAGTCTGTTAAGATTAGATTAGATTCCCTACAGTGTGGAAACAGGCCCATTGGCCCAACCAGTACACACCGACCCTCCCAAGAGTAACACACCTATACGCATTTCCCCCGACTAATGCACCTAGCACTGTGGGCAATTTAGCATGGCCAATTCTCCTGATCTGCACATCTTTGGACAGTGGGAGGAAACTGAAGCACCCGGAAGAAACGCAAGCAGACACAGGGAGAATGTGCAAACTCCACACAGACAGTAGCCTGAGGCTGGAATCAAACCTGGGACCTTGGTGCTGTGAAGCAGCAGTGCTAACCACTAAGCTACTGTGCCACCCCAAGTCATCTATTTTGGTAGTAGTAACAGTAAAAAGAGCTATTACTTGAATGGTAAAAACTTGCAACATGCTGCAATGCAGAGGGCCTGGAGTGTCCTTGTGCATGAATCACAGAAGGCTGATCTGCAGGTACAACAGGTAATTTGGAAGGCAAATGGAATTCTGTCCTTCATTGCTAAAGGGATTGAGTTTATGAGCAGGGAGGCTATGTTGTACTGTATAGGGTACTGGTGAGGCCACACCTGGAGTACTGTGTGCAGTTTTGTTCTCCTTACTTGAAAAAGGATGTACTGACACTAGAGAGGGTGCAGAGGAGGTTTATGAAGTTAATTCTGGTTTTGAGGGGATTGGCTTATGAGGAGAGACTGAACAGAGTGGGATTATATTCATTGGATTTTAGAAAAATGAGGGGAGATCTTATAGAAACATATAAAATTATGAAGGGAATACATTAAATCGGCTTAGAGAGGATGCTTCCACTGACAGGTGAAACTAGCACAAGAGTATGGCATAGCCTCAAATTTAGAGGAGCAGATTTACGACTGAATTGATAAGGAAATTCTTCATTCAGAGGGTTATGAATCTATGGAACTCCCTGCCCAATGAAGTAGTTGATGCTACTTCAGTAGTTTTTTTTTAAAGTTAAGATAGATTTTATTTTGAACAATGAAGGAATTAAGGGTTATGGTGAGAACGTGGGTAAATGGAGCTCAGGCCAGAAAAAGATCAGCCATGATCTTATTGAATGGTGAAGCAGACTCAAAGGGCCATATGGCCTACTCCTGCTCCTAGTTCTTATGTTCTCATATTAAATCTGTATCTGATGGCTAGTCACCTTCTTCTAGTAGAAATAGTCCCTTCCTACTTTATCAAAGCTTACCATAATTTTGAACCATTCTATCAATTTGCTTCTTAACATTCTTTGCTTAAAGAAGACCAATTTCAGTTTCTCTCACCAAAGTCCTTCTTATTCTGGATAATTCTAGTAAATTTCCTCTGCAACCTTTCCAAGGCCTTGACATCCTTAGTAAATTAAAGTGCCTAGAACTGAATACAATACCCCAGCTAGGACATTAGCAATGTTGAAATATGTGATTAATTTTAACCTAAGCAAAGTAAGTGAGTTTGGATCATATACAGGATTAAAGGAAAAAAAACTGGCTTCCATAACTGTAATGCCTCCTGACCAACCATTTCCATTTTAATTGAGATTGGATAGTGGTGAGCCTGCTCCAAGGATATAGATTGGCACATTAAATTGGACAACTAGTCTGCAAGTGAATCTCGTCAGTCAGATTGATTACTTGACTTTAATTTTCAATTTTAATTATTGTGGCTGGATTTTTGGAGCGCTGGGAAAGGTTGTGGATCCAGAAGGTAGTCCTATTTATTCAACCCTGCATGCTTGCCTTTAGAATTCAGGGATCAGCCATCACTATTTATTACTGACCTTAGAGATTAATTCTTTGATCTATTCTTCCTTGCAAAGTTCACTGATCCTATTGGTCTCTAGATCTCTGATCTACTTTATCCACAACCAACACATAACCCTACCTTTTTCTAGGCCTCCATTCATCCTCCTGATCTCTTTTGCTTCCTCTCACTAAGTCTCTGCTCTCCCCCCAGCCCTTTACGTACATTTTTAGACACCTAAATCTTCCTCAAACATCTGTTTCGGATTCTCCTCAAGCCCTTTGGTTCCCATCCAGCACAAAGACCACTGATTCCACATCCAACTCTCCCACAATACTCACAAGACTCTGACACTTTGTCTCAGACTTCTACCCTGACCTGCCTCCCTCATACCTTAGAATCCTAAGTTAGAGACTCAAAAATTGCCTTGTTAAATACTAGTAAACCACAGATTTATCTTATGGCCAAGTACGCATTTCCTTTAAGCAGAGATTTGCATATGATTAGTTTCTCACTGCATTTGGACAGAGATAATACCCTTGCTCCCTAATCACTGACAAACTGTTTACCAATGGGCATTTGCAGCGTTTTTCCTCACTGGTACACTAATGAAGCAAACAACATTACAAATTATCTACCACTTTCATCTTCACCAGACATCTGTTTGTGCCTTTCAGCATTTAACAATTTTATCAATCTGAACCTCAGTTTGTTTTGCCCCATTTTCTGCAGCCAGTATTAAATATAAGACATTTTCAGTTTCTGAATGCAATTTATTTGATTTATTTGAATTTATTTGTTTAAATGAGCTCATCTTAATTGTTTTATTCACTCTTGATGTGTAGACATTGCTAGCAAGACCAGCTTTTATTGCTGATTCTTAATTGCCCTTGGGAAGGTGGCAGTGAGTCACCGTTTGAGCTGCAGTAATCCATAGGCTATAGATATACTTACAATGCTGTTGGTAAAGGCATCCAAAGATTTTGACCTTTTGGAAGTGAAGAAAATAGGAAATAGTTTGAAATCAGAATGGTAGGTGGTTTGCAGGAATTGGAGATAGTTGTTTTCCCATGCTGCTGCCGTTGTCCTTCTAGATGGTACAGGTTATTTGTTTCGAAGGTGCTGTTGAAAGAGATTGATGAGTTGCCGCTCTGAGTCTATGATATAGTGCATTGCATTTCATGAGTGCTGTTAGAGTTGCAATCATCAGGAAAGTACAGCATATTCAATCATACTTCTGATTCATGCATTGTAGATGGTGACTAGGCTTGGGAAAGTTAGGAGATGAGTTACTCAGTATAGAATTCCCAGCCTCAGAGCTACTTGTCACTTGTCTAACCAGTCCCTTCTTGCGTCATTGCTCCAGTCAGTTTTTCGAAAATGTCAATTTTTATGATCCCACGATTCCAGTAGTTATGGGGTAATGGGGGTAATGCTAATTGATGTCAGTATCAGACAAGTTAGATCCCCAACAGGAAAGTTCTTTTTCTTTTTACATAGGTGAGGTTTTACTAAAACTTAAGCATGCAATGTTGGAGTCTTTGTTTAAACATAAAACAAAATAAAAGTTTATTAACAAAATAACTTAAAATAATCAAGGGGAAAACAACCACTCTACTTCCTTCTGATATACTGATCCAAAGGTTTTTAAAATATTTAGTAGAAGTAACCTATCCATGGCATAGCTTACAATAACTGTTGCAATTCCAAGAGCATCTAGTATCGAACTCCTAGCAAGATCAAGACTAGCTCATTTTGAACTTTTTATATTTGTTTTGATACTTCAGGCTTGAAGTAATAAAAATTTCAACTTTTCTACTGGAACTGTGGAAAATTATTATTATGCTCTTGATTTAGTTTCCTTGCGGTGCTATACTACCCCTCACTCACTTCCTTGTATTTTACTTCAAAAACTTATCTTCACTTCTTTTCAACTGACTGTATCCGGAACAATTGGTCTGGACCAGAAAAAAACATTTTTTTTCTTAGATAATTTCATAACTTTAATTCTTTCACTTAAGAATGCCATTTCACACCTTTACCCTATTAAAATACCTCATCACTTCAGAGCTTGAAAGATGCTTCTCTTTAAAATGATTGTCCAGGACAAACTGAATGAAATCTGGAAGGTTTTCTTTCTCAGCCTTCTGGGTAGTTCTCCAGGAACTTTGGGTAGCTTCCTCTCACCTGAAATTATGAGTGCTACAGTTTTTCCCTCAAAAGCCAATTGTCACAGAGAGAAACCCATACATTTAACTCAGAACTCCAAGAACTCAAACTTACAGCAAATGACATTGAAATAAAAGTAAACATAAAGTCACCATAGTTCTACTGGTCCATAGAGCTGTTTTATATTTATTTTTTTATATATATATATAAAATATATAAAAAAGAGAGAGAGAGAGAGAGAAAGACAGAGACAGAGACAAAGAGACAGCTGGTGATGGTTTAACTTGAGGGTCACCACATGTCAGGCAAGAGTTGAGATTGAGAAGGACAGTCCTTCATGGCAATCTCAGTCAATGCAGGAATTGAACTCACGGTGTTCGTATCACTCTGCATCACAAACCAGCCATCCATAATTTCACATTTCCATCACATCTCTCCTCACCATCTCCCCCCACCTTTTCATTACACATTAAAATTATCTTACATTTGATTTTATGTCACACTAACAGTAAGAACATGTTAACAATACATATAGAATTAACTGTAAACCAATCATATTTAGACATTGCATATCTCTGCTATGTGCACTCTCCACACAGCATCCACAATGAAATTCTCTTTTCCAGGACATGAAAAATTTTAAGTTATGGGAATGAAGATTTAAACTCCAATGGAGTAGCCTTAAATCTAAGTATGTCAAAGGATTGTGACTCATATACAGTGAATAATTCTTTTTTCCATGTTAACCACAGAATGATGTAAAACCAACACAAAATGCAATATCTCTTTTTCCAAAACTAAATATTTTTGTTGTTGTGTGCAATTTCTTTGAAAAGTAACTGACAGGTTTTTCAATTCCCATCTTGTGTAAAGACAGCTCCCACATCGATGTCACTGGCATCAACTGCCAGATTGATTGATTTTGCATAATTCAGCACAGCTAACACTTCCAAAGTCTTAGGGACAATTTGACACTCTTGCATTCATCTTCTAATCACTATCTCAAAAGGATACAATTCTTTGAGATTCTTCATGACTTCACAGTTTGAAGAAAGTAGTGCAATACTCAGCGAAACTTCAAATAATAATCCATCTCATAGACTCAGAGCTATATAGCACAGAAACAACTTCAGTCCAACATGTCCATGCCGACCAGATATCCTGTATAAGTCTAGTCCCATTTGCCAGCTCTTGGCCCACATCTCTCTAAACCCTTCCTATTCATGTACTCATCCAGATGCCATTTAAATGTTGAAATCGATTCAGCCTCTACCACTTCCTCTGGCAGCTCATTCCATACATGCACAAACGCCTGCATGAAAAAGTCGCCTCTTAGGTCTCGTTTATATTTTCCCCTTCCTATCTTAAAGTAATGCCCTGTAGTTTTGGGCTTTTTCACCCTGGGAAAAAGACATTGCCTATTTACCCTAACATATCACTCACCACTGCTGTCAATGCAAACCAGTTCTATAAGCTCACCTCTCAGCCTCCGACGCTCCAGGGAAAACAGCCTCAGTCAATTCAGCCTCTCTCTACAGCTCAAACTCTGCCAGCATCCTTATAAATCTTTTCTGAATCCTTTCAAGTTTCACAACCTCCTTTCTATAGCAGGGAGACCAGAATTGCACACAGTGTCCCAAAAGTGGCCGAACCAATGTCCTGTACAGCTGCAAAATGACTTCCCAACGCTTGTACTCAATGCACTGACCAATAAAGGCAACCATACCAAACACTACCCTATCTACCCGTGACTCCACTTTCAAGGAGCTATGAACCTGCACTCCAAAGTCTCTTTGTTCAGCAATACTTCCCAGGATTTTATCATTAAGTGTACAAGTCCTGCCCTGATTTGCCTTTCCAAAATGCAATACCTCACATTTATCTAGATTATACACCACCTGCCACCCTTCAGCCCAATGTCCCATCTGATCAAGATCCCGTTATACTCTGAGGTAACCTTCTTCACTGTCTACCAGATCTCCAATTTTAGTGTCATCTGCAAACTTACTAACCATACCTGGTCAAATTAATCCCGTCCCATTGGGTCAGCTGTCAATGCAAACCAGTTCTAGTTACATATTCTTAGTGGCCACAATAAACTGTGCAAAAATAAGATCTCCAACTTGGACACAGAGAAATAGAAAATAGCTGCAGGAGTAGGCCATTCAGCCCTTTGAGTCTGCTCCACAATTCAATATGATCACAGCTGATAATGCAATTTCAGTATTCCAGCTTTCCTTCCATATTCCCAGATTCCTTTAGCCGCAAGGGCCTCATTCAGCTCCCTCTTGAATATATTGAACAAAGTGACCCCAACAGCTTTCTGTGGGAGAGAATTCCGCAGGTTCACAACTTGTGAGTGAAAAAAATTCTTCCTCATCTCAATCCTGAATATCTTTCCCATTATTCTTAGACTGTGAGCCTTAGTTCTGGACCTCCCTAACATTGAAAACATTTTTCCCACATCTAGCCTGTACAGTCCCATCAGGATTTTATATGTTTCTATGAGATCCCCCCTCAATCCTCTAAACTCCAACGAGTATAAGCCCAGTAGATTTAGTCTTTCCTCATATGTCAGTCCTGCCATCCCAGGAATCAGTTTGGTGAACCTTCGCTGGACTCCCTCATTGGCAGAATGTCCTTCCTCAGATTAGGAGATGAAAACTGCACAGAATACTCAAGGTGTGGCCTCATCAAGATTCTGTATATCTGCAGCAAGACATCCTTTCTCCGACACTCAAATCCTCTTACTATGAAAGCCAGCATGCCATCAGCTTTCCTTACCACCTGCTGCACCTGCATCTGAACCTTCAGCAAGTGTTCCACCATAGCACCCAGGTCTCATTGCACCTTACTTTTTCCTAAATTGCCACCATTCAAATAATAATCAACTTTTTTGTTGTTGCCACTAAAGTGGATAACCTCACATTTATCCATATTGAATTGAGGCAATGTTCTCTAACAAGGTTATGTTGTCCTTGTTTTTTTCAAAAAGAGTTGTGAAAGGCAGAGGTTCCGATTGTCTGGGATTAGGCCACTTTGATTATGGCTAACAGATATTGCTGAAGGCAGCAATCAGGGATAAGGGCTTTCATTTTTTTAAAAATCACTTGTACAATGAAAGGGGAGCGGCCAGTTTTCCCAGTTCAGAGACTTTTCTAGGTTGGTTTAGTTTTTAACTGGGGACCCAAAGAAACAATTACAGTGAAAAGAGGTTCCATGCTTCTTCTCTCTCTGATATCTCTCTTATAAGAACCAGTATTTGAATTTACCTTTTTGTCAAGAGGCATATTTATGAGGATGTTGCAGAAAATTGGAACAGCATCATTAACATGCGATAGTGTCGGTTGGGCTTTCAAATAGGTCAAGTTATTCTACATTCTGTTCTCTTCTGTTTGTGTTTCATTTGGTAGTCTGTAAATAAATTCTGTTTTGTCTAAAACTGAGTGGTTTGACCAGCTGAATCTTTCTTGGAATATCCACCTAACATCTACTTACAACAATTGGAAAAGTTAGGGTCTGAACTATCTTCTTGAAATGTTTTGAGTGTGTCTGGACTGGTCCATAACCATATTGCATTTACCAAGCAGTTGCTCAGTTAGCCAGCCTGTGCCTGTCACCCTTGCAGCCTTTTAGTATTCTTCTCACAGCAACCCATTGCCACCCTGTTTAATGTCATCTTCAAATTTGGAGATATTGGATTCAATTCCTTCATCTTTCATCCAAATTGCTAATATATACTCTGAACAGCTGGGGTCCCAGCACTGAACCCTGTGACACCACACTCATCACTGTCTGCCAATCTGAAAAGGACCCATTTATTCCAACAGTTTGCTTCCCGTCTGTCAAACATTTCTCTATCCATGTCAGTACATCACCTCCAATACCATGAGCTTTAAATTTCCTTACTAATCTCTTGTGTGGAACCTTGTCAAAAGCCTTTTAAAAGTCTAGGTATACAACATCTATTGATTCACCCTTGTTCACTCGACTGGTCACATCCTTCAAAAATTCCAGAAGATTTGTCAAGCATGATTTCCCTTTACTGAATCCACACTGACTTGAACTCTGTCACCCTTTTCTAAATGCTCAGTTATTTCATCCTTAATAATTGACTCTAGCATTTTCCCCACCACTGATGTCAGACTAGTCAGCCTAAATTCCCCACTTTCTCTCTCCCATTCTCTTTAAAAAGTGGGGTTACATTAGCTATCCTCCAGTCCACTGGAACTCTTCCAGAGTTTGCAGAATTCTGGTAAAGGATCACTGATATATCTGCTATTTCTTGGGTCACTTCCTTATGTTTTCATATTCTATTTTCCCCTTCAGAATTAAACCGTTTATCCTTCTCTGCCAAATGTTAAAACTTTTCTCAGTCCTCAGGTTTGCTGCTTTTTCTGGCCAATTTATATGCATTTTCTTTGGTTTTAACACTATCCCTGATTTCCCTTATTAGCCATAGTTGAGGCACCTTCCGTGGTTTAAGTTTAAGATGGACAAGGATATACAATTAGATTAGATTAGGTTAAATTAGATTAGATTCCCTACAGTATGGAAACAGGCCCTTCAGCCCAACAAGTCCATACCGACCCTCCAAAGAGTAACACACCCATTCCCCATATTCACCCCTGACTATGGGCATTTTAGTTTGACCAATTCACCTAACCTGCACATCTTTGGATTATGGGAGGAAACCAAAGCACCCGGAGGAAACCCACGCAGACACGGGGAGAATATGCAAACTCCACACAGACAGTCATCCAAGGTAGGAATCAAATCTCGGTCTCTGGCGCTATGAGGCAGCAGTGCTAACTACTGAGCCACCGTGCCAACCACGGAGCCACCGTGCCGCCCATAACTTACCACTGCCTACCCACCATCAACCCTTTAAGTATCCTTGACCAGCTTACCCCAGCCAATGCATGCCTCATACTATCAAAGTTAGCTTTCTTTAAGTTCAGGACCGAATCCTGATTTAACTGTGACACTCTCCATCCCAATGAAGAATTCTACCAATTATGGTCACTCCCCAAAGGATCTCACATCACAATGCTGCTAATTAATCCTCTCTCATTACACAATACCCAGTCTAGAATGGCTTGTTCTCTAGTTGGTTCCTCAACAAATTGGTCAAGGAAATGATCCCTTATACATTCCAGGAAATCCTCCTTCATTGCATTGCTACCAGTTTGGTTAGTCCAATCAATATTTAGATTGAAGTCACCCTTAATAACTGCTGTACCCTTACTGCATGCATCCCCAGTTTGATACAATCCCGAGCCTCACAACTACTGTTTGGTGGTCTGTACAAAACTCACACTAATGTCTTTTTCCCTTTGGTGTTCTGCAGCTCCACCCATTCAGATTCCAAATTGTCCAGGCTAATATCCTCCCTTACTAATGTGTCAATGTCCTCCTTAACCAGCAAAAGCTACCTCACCTCCCTTTCCTTTCGATCTATCTTTTCTGAAAATTGAATAACCCTGGATGTTGAGTTCCCAATCTTGGTCATTCTGGTAGCAGGTCTCTGTGATCCCAATTACATCATATCCGTTACTAACTACGCAGGCAATTCATGCTCCTATTTACAAATGCTCCTCACATTGAGACACAAACTTCAGGCTAACTTTTTGAAATTTATTGTTGTGGGAAAATATTTGCCACCCTGCCAACCCATAACAGGCTCACAAAAGCAAAATTGGCCAAACTGTACAAAAACACCCAGAATGCCTCAGCAGGGACCAAGCAGGCTGACAAGCAAAACTAGACAGCACTTGCAGACAAGGGAATACACTTCCAGTTCCCACTAACAATGACAGAGTGCCACAGCTATCCCAAAGCCCCGAGGGCAGTTTTACAAACCAGCAATACCAAAGCCACACAAACCAGCAAGAACACTATTCCCAGGCTAAGACAATGGAAGCACCTCACCACTTTGAAGGAGACATTAGCACCGACCTACAAAGAGGAATGGTAGCTCCGGATCCATTGATATGTTGCTTTGTATAGAGAATTAGGACATTCCACCGATAACTGTTTTCTGATTAGCATCATTGTAACTAGATTACTCCATTTCTTGATACATTATATTTTCCCCATTTATAATTAGCCTTATTGTACAGGATTGTTATAAAAACTGGCTTCATCCTCAGCTCGAGGAAGAGAAATTCTGATCTACCTGTACAGACTGTCAGTTCTGTGACAGCCTAGTCAATTTCTCTTCCAGTGATATTGCCTGTAATAAACTGTTTGTCAATTTCACCCGGTCTGGTTTGTGTTGTCTCTACTTTATTGGGCAAATTTCTCTGACAATTGTCCTTTTAGAATCATGGTTTAATGTGGCCCTTGTTGATTTTTGTCTTTGGTTGGTTTTGCTCTGTAGCTTCTTTGAAAACTAAATGACAGAGGATTGTTCATTTCTTTCAAAATCCACTTTAAGTATATCATCAGACTTCATAATCACAATTCCTAACACATATTCTACTTTAGCTGGTACTTACCACTTTTTCTGCAGGTCTATCATAGAGTCATAGAGATGTACAGCATGGAAACAGACCCTTCAGTCCAACCTGTCCATGCTGACCGGATATCCCAACCCAATCTAGTCCCATTTGCCAGCACCCGGCCCATATCCCTCCAAACCCTTCCTATTCATGTACTCATCCAAATGCCTTTTAAATGTTGTAATTGTTGCAATTATACCAGTATCTACCACTTCCTCTGGCAGCTCACTCCACACACATACCACCCTCTTGGTGAAAACTTTGCCCCGTAGTTCTCTTTTATATAGAACATAGAACAATACAGCGCAGTACAGGCCCTTCGGCCCTCGATGTTGCGCCGATCCAAGCCCACCTAACCTACACTAGCCCACTTTCCTCCATATGCCTATCCAATGCCTGTTTAAATGCCCATAAAGAGGGAGAGTCCACCACTGCTACTGGCAGGGCATTCCATGAACTCATGACTCACTGAGTAAAGAATCTACCCCCAACATCTGTCCTATACCTACCACCCCTTAATTTAATGCTATGCCCTCTTGTAATAGCTGACTCCATATGTGGAAAAAGGTTCTTATGGTCAACCCTATCTAAACCCCTAATCATCTTGTACACCTCTATCAAGTCACCCCTAAACCTTCTTTTCTCCAATGAAAACAGCCCCAAGTGCCTCAGCCTTTCCTCATACAATCATCCTACCATACCAGGCAACATCCTGGTAAACCTCCTTTGCACCCATTTCAGTGCCTCCACATCCTTTCTATAGTATGGCGACCAAAACTGCACACAATACTCCAGATGCAGCCGCACCAGAGTCATATATCTGTCCCCTCTCACCCTAAACCTATGCCCTCTAGTTCTGGACTCCCCAACCCCAGGGAAAAGACTTTGTCTATTTATCCTATCTATATTGCTCATAATTTTGTAAACATCTATAACGTCACCCCTCAGCCTCTGACGCTTCAGGGAAAACAGCCCCAGGCTGTTCAGCCTCTCCCTATTGCTCAAATCCTCCAACCCTGGCAACATCTTTGTAAATCTTTTCTGAACCCTTTTCTGATTCACAACATCTTTCCAATAGGTAGGAGACCAGAATTGCAATATTCCAACAGTGACCTAACCAATGTCCTGTACAGCCACAACATGGCCTCCCAATGCCTGTACTCAATACTCTGACCATTAAAAAAAAGCATACCAAACGCCTTCTTCACTAACCTATCTAGCTGTGACTCCACTTTCAAGGAGCTATGAACCTGTACTCCATGGTCTCTTTGTTCAGTAACACTCCCTAGGACCTTACCATTAAGTGTATAAGTCCTGCTAAGATTTGCTTTCCCAAAATGCAGCACCTCGCATTTATCTGAATTAAACTCCATTTGTCACTTCTCAACCCATCGGCCCATATGGTCAAGATCCTGTTGTAATCTGAAGCAACCCTCTTCGCTGTCCACTACACCTCCAATTTTGGTGTCATCTGCAAACTTACTAACTGTACCCTTTATATTCGCATCCAAATCATTTATGTAAATGAAGTAGAGGACCCAGCACCAATCCTTGTGGCACTCCACTGGTCACAGGCCTCCTGTCTGAAAAACAACTTTCCACCACCACCCTCAGTCTTCTACCTTTGAGCCAGTTCTGTATCCAAATGGCTAGTTCTCCCTGTATTCCATGAGACCTAACCTTGCTAATCAGTCTCCCGTAGGGAGCCTTGTCGAACGCCTGACTGAAGTCCACATGGCTCACATCTATCACTCTGCCCTCATCAATCCTCTTTGTTACTTCTTCAAAAAGTCAATCAAGTCTGTGAGACATGATTTCCCACGCACAAAGCCTTGTTGACTATCTCTAAATCAAGAGATTTGCCTTTCCAAATACATGTATATCCTGTCCCTCACGATTCCCTCCAACAAATTGCCCACCAGCGACATCAGGCTCATTGGTCCATAGTTCCCTGGCTTGTCCTTACTACCCTTCTTAAACAGTGGCACCACGTTAGCCAACCTCCAGTCTTCTGGCACCTCATCTGTGACAGTTGATTAATTATCTTAGCAAGAGGCCCAACAATTACTTCTCTAGCTTCCCACAGAGTTCTAGGGTACACCTGATCAGGTCCTGGGGATTTATCCACCTTTATGAGTTTCAAGACATCCAGCACTTCCTCCTCTGTAATATGGACATTTTGCAAGGTGTCACCATTTATTTCCCTATTCTGTATCTTCCATATCCTTTTCCACAGTAAATACTGATACAAAATACTCGTTTAGTATCTCCCCCATTTTCTGCAACTCCACACAAAGGCCGCCTTGCTGATCTTTGAGGGGCTCTATTCTCTCCCTAGTTACCCTTTTGTCTTTAATGTATTTGTAAAAACCCTTTGGATTCTCCTTATATCTATTTGCCAAAGCTATCTCATGTCCCCTTTTTGCCCTTCTGATTTCCCTCTTAAGTATACTTCTACTACCTTGGAAGTGCCATGTATTTATTATGCAGAGATTTTAGTTTTGCTAGGATTCCTTAATGCCATATTTGAAAAAATGCTAACTTCATGTCCAGGGCAGAGACTGTCACCTTGTCTCTGTTACCTCCAACTTTGATGTGGCATTACACTCAGTAAAGAAGATTTTGCTAATCAAAATAGAGCTCATAGTCTGATGTAAAGCTTGTTATGCCTCAGGAATACTCACTACCTCTACAAAAAGGTAATTGCCTAATCAACCCTCACCTCTTTTTACTAATCTTTTACGATTTATGGATACAAAGTTCATTTGGCCCCTACTATCCACTAATGTATTTTCATAAGCTCCTTTTACACTTTCATTTCCATTATCAATTTTCTCTTGTGGTTTATGTTCAATAGAGTTCTCAATTATGAAGTCAACATTTATCACAAACTTCCTTTCCTGTTTCATAACACCTTTTTTCTTCAAGTTCAATTTTCATTCACTTGCCTGGATGAGTGCAGTTCTGATGACATTCAAGAAGCTTGACACCATCCAGGACAAGCAGTCTGTTACATCGGAACCACATCCACTAACATTGACTCCATCCACCAATGATGCTCAGTAGCAGCTATGCATATAATTTGAAGGTGCACAACAGAAATTCACCAAGGTTCCATAGACAGCACCTGTTGATTTCAGGTATGTGTGAATAATTACCCCAATATCCTTCTGTTCCTTTAAGCTACCTCGTGTCCTGCCTTTCATTAAATGCTCAGTCATCTTCTTCCAAAATGCATCACCTCACACTTATCGCGGTTAATTACCATCTGCCAGTGGTCTGCCCATCTGACCAACTCATCTAGATCTTCCGGTAACTTAGAGGAACCATGCTCTTTGCTATTGACCACTCTCCCAATCTGGGTGTCATCTGCAAGTTTTCTTAACATTCATCCCACATTTTCATATATATCATTTGTGTACATAACAAACAATAAAGGTCTTAGTACTGATCCTCGAGGTAAACTGGAGTGGCCTCCAGTCACTCAAACAGCCTTCTACTACTATCTTTTGTGTCCTGTTACTAAGCTATTTTCTGATCCATGTTGCCAAGTTTCCCCCAATCACCTTTAACCTTCTCAATCAGTCTCGCATGTGGGACCTTGTCAAAAGCTTTGCCAAAATCTATACATACTACATTAGCTAAACTTTCCTCATCCACACATTCAATCTCATTTTCAAAACATTTTAACAAATTTACTACATACCACCTCCCTCTGACAAAACCACGCTGATTATGCCTAATTAACCCATACCTTTCCAAGTGGGCACTAATTCGCTCCTTCAGAATTTTCTCTAATACTTTCCCTATCACTGATGAGGAACTCCCAGCTTTGTAATTTCCTTAGCCATCCCCCAGTCCTTCAGCACTTGCCCTATGGCCAGAGATAAATAAAAAATTTGTGTCAGAGCCCCTGTAGTTTCCTGCCTTGCCTTCCACAGCAGCCTGGGATGCAATTCATTTGGGCCAGGGCATCTGTCTGTTTATAAGCCCGACAGAGGTTCCAATATCTCCCCATTTTCAATGCCAAACTGTGCAAGTTCCGCTTAGTCCCCTTTCCTGAATTCCGTGCCTACATTCTCATTTTCCAGAGTGAACTCCAAAGAGAAATATTCATTCATTCAACACCCTTCCACTATCGTGCAACTTCACACAGTTTGCCCCATTGGTCCCTAATTGGCCTTACTCTTTCCCTTGTTCACCTCTTTCTTTTAAGTTAATTATAAAATATCTTAGGGTTCCCTCTAATTTTGTTCACCAGTCCTTTCTGATGCCCCCTTTTTGTTCTTCTAATTGCTTTAAGTTCCCTCCTGCACATCCTGTATTCCTCCAGGGCCGCATCTGAATTGCTTCCTTTGGACTTGCTAAATGACTTATTCTTATTTATCCATCCTGAACTGACCTAGATATCCAGGGTGTCAAGACACCCAGACATTCAGAAAACCTATTACTCCTACATTTCCCTTGAAAGGGTATATGTTAGACCTATACTCTTCCCAACCCCTTTTTGAATGCTCCCCATTGCTCCACTGTGGACTTACCCGCAAGAGCTATTCCCAGTTTACTGTGGCCAGATCCTGCTTTATTTTAATAAAATCTGCTTTCCCCAATCCAAAGCCATCATTTGCAGGCCATCTTTTCCTTGTCATTCATCTAGAATGACAAAATAGCAGACACACGGGAATATCACCACCTACAAGTTCCCTGCATCAATCCGGACTTGACAACATATCACTACTTCTTCAGTGTTGCTGGATCAAAATCCTGGAGCGCCCTCCCTAATGGCAATATGAGTTTACCTGCAGCACATGCACTGCGGCGGTTCCCGAAGGCAGTTCACCATCACCTTCTCAAAGGCAACTAGAATTGAGCAAGAAATGCTGGCCCAACAAGTGACGCCCATGTCCCATGAATAAATTTTAAAAAATTATACTTTGAGAAGTTAATAACAATGTGATGTTCAGACTAAATTGGCGCTTAACTGTGCTAGATGTAATTTTGATTGTTTGTTGACAGACATCTATTTGCAGGTACAAAAAAATCCCAGCAGATTTAAACACTTGCAGGTTAGTGTCCCAGATCTTTAAATAAAGTGCAGATGAGACAATTTGTTCACTTTCGGTGATTTGTGGTTGAATAAATTGAAAGTGAGAGAAATGGCTCTTAAGGTTGCTAAAGATGTTCTGGGCTTTCAAATGTGCCAAGAAAGTTTAGATGGAAAGAAAAAGGCCATACATTTAGAACTAGCAAATAAGTGGGTGGCACAGTGGCACAGTGGGTGCAGCACGGTGGCAGAGCGGTTAGCATTGCTGCCTCACAGTGCCAGAGACCCGGGTTCAATTCCCACCTCAGGAGACTCTCTGTGTGGAGTTTGCACATTCTCCCATTGTTGCGTGGGTTTCCTCCGGGTGCTTCGGTTTCCTCCCACAATCCAAAAGTGTGCAGGTTAGGTGAATTGGCCATGCTAAATTGCCCATATTGTTAGGTGAAGGGGTAAATGTAGGGGAATGGGCCTGGGTGGGTTGCACTTCGGAGGGTCAGTGTGGTCTTGTTGGGCCGAAGGGCCTGTTTCCACACTGTAAGTAATCTAGAAAAAAGTTAGATTTGGGTTTAACCAAGGACAAATTGCAAGGGAGTTACTCAAACACTTAGGTGTGTCAGACAAACAGACAAGTGCAGTAGAGAAATGGCTCTTAAGGTTGCTAAAGATGTTCTGGGCTTTCAAATGTGCCAAGAAAGTTTAGATGGAAAGAAAAAGGCCATACATTTAGAACTAGCAAATAAGTGGGTGGCACAGTGGCACAGTGGGTGCAGCACGGTGGCAGAGTGGGCTAATGGTAGGCTACTTGGTAGTGTGGATGAGCAGAGGGATCTTGGTGTCCATGTACACAGATCTCTGAAAGTTGCCACCCAGGTAAATAGTGCTGTGAGGAAGGCATATGGTGTACTGGGCTTTATTGGCAGAGGAATTGAGTTCCGGAGTCCTGAGGTCATGTTGCAGTTGTATAAGACTCTGGTGCGGCCTCATCTAGAGTATTGTGTGCAGTTTTGGTCGCCATACTATAGGAAGGATGTGGAAGCTTTAGAACGAGTGCAGAGGAGGTTTACCAGGATGTTGCCTGGAATGGTAGGAAAATCTTATGAGGAAAGGCTGAGGCACTTGGGGCTGTTCTCATTGGAGAAGAGAAGGTTTAGGGGAGATCTGATAGAAGTGTATAAGATGATTAGGGGTTTAGATAGGGTAGATACTAAGAACCTTTTACCGCTAATGGAGTCAGGTGTTACTAGGGGACATAGCTTTAAATTAAGGGGTGGTAGGTATAGGACAGATGTTAGGGGTAGATTCTTCACACAGCGGGTTGTGAGTTCATGGAATGCCCTGCCCGTATCAGTGGTGAACTCTCCTTCTTTATGGTCATTTAAGCGGGCATTGGATAGGCATTTGGAAGTTATTGGGCTAGTATAGGTTAGGTAGGATTCGGTCGGCGCAACATCGAGGGCCGAAGGGCCTGTACTGCGCTGTATCCTTCTATGTTCTATGTTCTATGTAGAGGTAGAAAAACTTTAGTTACAATTGAGGAAAATGGAGTTAAAAGACAAAGGGAGAGAGAAAGGGAAAGAAAGAGAGAAGAGAGGGAGAGGGGAAAGAGAGAAAGAAGGTTCGTAACTGAGCAAAGATAGAAGAAAGGGAGACAGAAAGAGAGACAAAGAAAGAGAGAGAAAGTTCTTAGCGGAGCAAAAAGAGAGAATTTGAACTTGAGAAGTTGCAACTTAGTCAGCAAAGTCAAGTTAACAGGATGGAGATTAAAAGAGAAGGTAGTGATATATATATATATATAAAAAGATGTCAAAATTCTGTCTCATTTTGATGAGCAAGATGTTCAACCTTCTTTATTTCATTTGAAAAACTGACGAGGCAGATGGAGTGGTCTGAGGATTTTTGGGTAATGCTAGTTCAGACTAAACTGGTAAGCAGATCTAGTGAGGTATTTGCCACACTATCAAACGAGGTGTCAAGAGATTATGAAGAGGTTAAACAGGCTATTTTAAGTGCTTATGAATTTGTACCAGAAGCATATAAACAGCAGTTCAGAAACACAAACAAGGAACCAATTCAGATTTATGTCGAGTTCTAAAGAATTAAACAGTGATTTTGATCCATGAATGTGTGCCTCAAAAATAGATAGGACATTTGAGGCTCTTCGAGAGATTACTCTGCTGGAGGAGTTTAAAAACTCACTTCCTGAGATGGTAAGACTTCTCATGGAGGAACAGAAAGTTCAGGAAGTGAGAAGGGCAGCAGAATTAGCAGATGAGTTCATGTAGGTGCATAAGACAAGCTTCCGGCCAGAATTTCGTCCTATGAGAGATAGAGGTTGGGAGAAGGGGAGATCCTACACTATGAAACAAAGAATAGAGGGCACTGGTAAGAATTTACCATAGGATAACAAAGAAGCTCAATAGGATGGAAAGGTGGTGAAACGCGTCAGGTGTTTCCACTGTGAGAAAGTGGGATACGTAAAGTCAGAGTGCTGGTCATTAAAGAAAGGCCTTTAGTGAAGGTAGTAGAGGAGACCCCAAGAAGAGCTGAGGAACTGCAGGAGAATGTATAGCCTAGGAAGGGGCTGGGTATGGAGTTAGTACCTGATCTTTACAAAGAATTAAGCAGGTACAAAAATTCCCAGCAGATTTGGGTAAAGTTGTGGGTAAAGTTTACTCAGAAAGAATATGGGGAGAAGGACAAGAAGTTATAATTTTGAGATACAGGATCTAATCAGTCACTGTTAGTAAGGGATGAGCGAAAATGCACTCTTTCTAATCTGTTACCAGAGAGTGTGGTAATTTGTGGGACATGTAAGATCAGGTCAGAGTGCCAAATAAGACGGGAGAAGTTGCAGTTGGAGAGATTGACAATGTGTCAGTTCCAGGAATTCGATTTGTTCTTGGAAATGATTTGGCAGGATCCAAGGTGGGACTTCTTTGTTGTGAAAGACCAAGAAACTGAGGAGTTAAAACAGAAATATCCTGGTATTTTCCCAGACTGCGTGGTAACCAGATCCCTCCATCATAAGTCACAGCACGAAGCAAAAAGTCAAGACAATGATGAAGGAGTTGAGATTCAGTTAGTGGATACCATGTTTGACGTAATGGTGCAGGAAAGACCTGAACAGGCAGAGGGTCAAACAGAAGTGTTTAGTCCTGAAATGCTAAGAGACTTGGAACAGCAAGACAAGATATATATGTGGACGCGTACTCTGAAAAGGAGGCAGAGAATATTCTGGACAGTTATTAAAGATAGAATACTAAGGCAGAAATGGAGATCACGGCAGGTTAGTACAGAGGAAAAGTGGGCTGAAGTGCACCAGATTGTGTTGCTGGGAGCATACAGACAGGAAGTGTAGTACATGAACTACCTGTAGGAGGTCATCTAGGGGTACAAAAGACTCAGGCTAAGGTCCAAAAACATTTTTATTGGCCTGGAATGCACAAGAACGTGGTTAACTTTTGCCTTTTGTGTCATACATGCCAAATAGTAGGTAAGCCAAAGGCGATAATAAAACCTGCATCTATATTGCCAATTCCCGCATTTGAAGAACCTTTCACATGGGTTATAATTGATTGTGTAGGTCTCCACTCGAGAACTAAAAGTGGGAACCAGTTCTTGTTAATCATAATGGATGTGTCTACCAGATTTCCTGAGGCAATTCCATTACGGTGTATCAAGGCAAAAATGATAGAAGAGGAATTAGTAGCTTTCTTCACATGGTATGGGCTACCCAGAGAGATTCAGTCAGACCAAGGGTCAAATTTTATTGCTAGGCTGTTTAAGGTGGTTATGGATAGCTTAGATATATAGCACTTTAAATCCAGTGTGCATCATCCTGAATTCCAGGGAGATTTAGAAAGGTGCCATCAGACCTTGATGACCATGTTGAGAGCATATCATCAGGATTACCTAAATGATTGGGATAAAGGTATCTCATTCGTATTGTTTGCCATTAGAGATGCCCCAAATTAATCTACTCAGTTCACTCCCTTTGAGTTAATATTCGGGCATGAAGTGAGAGGCCCCTTGAGATTAATTAAAGAAAAATTGACAGGACCAAAGTCGGAGAACTCACGCTTATATTATGCTTCGGAGGGGAGGGAGAGATTAAATCGAGTAGGTGAGTTAGCTAAACAGCACCTAAAGAGGGCAGTGTAGGATGAAGTAGGTGGCAGATAAAAGCTCTGAGACTCGGACACTTTCCCGAGGGGATCACGTGTTAGCACTTTAGCAGTGATAGTGGAGTTCCCTTCAAAGCCAAGTTTAGTGGTTATTATCAAATTGAGAAAAAAGTTGAGTCAGGTGGACTATTTAGTAAAGATGCCAGATAGATAAAAAAAGGGCTTATGCCCAAAACGTCAAATTTCCTGTTCCTTGGATGCTGCCTGACCTGCTGCGCTTTTCCAGCAACACATTTTCAGATAAAAAAAAGGTATCAAGTATGTCATGTGAACATGCTGAAACCATATTATACTAGAGAGAAAGAACTGGAAAAAAGGTGTTAGTTACTGCCCTGCAGAGTGAGGAATCAAATCCAGTTGATGTGGATTTTGAGGTGCCCCAAACTAGATTAAAAAATGAAGAAATCCTAGAGGAGTGGGATAGGTTAGTAAGCGATTTATGAGCATAGAAAGCAGTTGAAAGATTGTTACTACAATATAAGGACATATTAAGAATCAGATGAGGAGGATTAATGCTATTGTACATGAAGTAGACGTAAGGAATACTGCTCTAATAAAACAATACCCCTATCGGCTTAGTCCTTTCAAAGCCAGACAAGTCCAGATGGGAGGTGGAGGCCATGCTCGATGAGGACATCATCGAACCAAGCCAGAGCGAGTGAAATTCGCCAATCGTAGATTATCAGAAGGCCAACACCATTACAAGACTGGACTTATATCCAATTCCTATATTGGAAGACTGTATCGAGTTTGTGGAACAAGCCAGTTCCATCACCAAGTTGGATTTAATGTGTGGTTATTGGTAGGTACCTTTATCAGAGATGATTAAAGACATTTCTGCATTTGTAACCCCAAATGGGCTATATCGTTCTAATGTGATGTCCTTTGAAATCACACCCGCCACATTCTAAAGACTCATGAACAGAGTTGTGGCTGGATTAACAAACTGTGCAGTCTATTTGAACAATGTGGTGATCTTCAGTAAGTTTTGAAAGTTGGCAGAGCTCTTTGAATGACTATGAAAAGCAAATCTGGTGATAAATTTAAATAAAATGGAATTCACGAAAGCAGATGTGATGTTCTTGGGACATAACATTGGTCATGGAAGATTGACCTCATGGAACGTAAAGACAAAGGCCATTGGGAATTTTCATGACCAACTTCGCAGAAAGAGGTGTTTGATTCCTAGGACTTCGTGGATTCTATCGGACGTTAGTTCTGAACTTCAGCAGTGTAGTGGTACTGTTTACCAATCTGCCGAAGAACACAAAATTTCGGTAGACAGAACAATGCAAGGAGGCATTCGACCATTTGAAAGCCATATTAATCACCAAAATAGTTTTAGCTACATCAAACTTTTCAAAACCTTTTCAAGTTGCCATCGATGCTAGTTACATTGGAGTTGGAGCTGTACCTTTACAGGAAGATGAAGATGGGATTGAACTGCCAGTTGATTACTTTTCGAAGAACTCAACATCCACCAGAGGAAATACTAAATAATTGAAAATGAATTATTGAAAATGAAATGCTGGACTTACAACATTTTAATGTGTATGTCACGAACAATGTGTTGGAGACGTTTGTGTACACGGATCACAATCTGCTTACATTCTTAGAATGCTTTAAAGACAAGAATATGAGACTATTTCATTTGAGTTTTATGTTAGAGACTTTTAATTTAAAAATCATACACGTTGTGGGTTGGAACATTGAAATCGCAGACGCATTACTGTGGATTTAACTGATACAGTTTAGATGAAATACATACACACCCAGGTGCAGAGGAATCTCAATTATCCGAATATCAATTATCTGAATTTTGGATTATCCAAAAGAGATCTCAAGGTCCCGATAGAAACATTACATCAAAGAGGTGTTTCCAACACTGATTGCATCTTTTGTTTATAATGATTAAAAACAAACTCAGCTTACTGAAATGCTGCCAAGAACAGTCCTGGACATTTATGGGATCTCCAGATGGTACAATTTATGGGCACAATCTCCAAATGGCTGACGTCCGCCTGCGCTCTCTCTCTCTCCCCCACGCTTTCCCTGGAGTTCTACACAACAGTGTACCGTGAACTCCCTTCCCCAGTTAATCTCTCCAACACTGTCCTGTACAGGGCAAAGGTAGAACTTGTCCAGAAGTTGCAGTTAAAAGGTGTGTGTGGCTGCGCATATGAGTGTGGCGGTGTGTATGTGTTTGCTATTTGGAGACTCACCTCCCAAAAGCAGCAGCGGTTTTACTATTGGTGTCCAGTCCAGCAGCCCCGGGTGGGGTGGCGGGGGACGCATGAAGGGTGGGGGGCTGAGGAGTCGGCAGAATGTGGGTGGGGTCAGACAAGGGGTGGAGTTTGG
Organism: Hemiscyllium ocellatum; assembly: GCF_020745735.1. Lineage (NCBI taxonomy): Eukaryota > Metazoa > Chordata > Chondrichthyes > Orectolobiformes > Hemiscylliidae > Hemiscyllium > Hemiscyllium ocellatum. Next base: position 61,753,171 of record NC_083406.1, on the reverse strand, counting down.
GGTGGACAGGGGGCAGGATTGGATGAGGTTGGTGGGGGGGAACAAACAGGGGGCCAGGTGTTGGGACGGATGGGGGACGGGGCAGATAGGACAGCGCGGTTGGAAGGGGTTGGGGGCAGACAGGTGACGGAGATGGAGGTGGGGGTGGAGTCTCGTGCGTGGTGTGCTGCTAACTAGACTCCTGAATGGGGAGTGGACTTAGCAAGTGCTCACTGTGTCAATCCCATTTAACTATTGGGGGAGGGGTGGGTAAGGCGGGAGGCTTCAGCAACGCTCCAGATCCCTTACACACAAGCGTGTGTCCGCTCAGAAACAAACACGGAGACAGAGAGGGTGCAAGGCATGCAGAGCGAGGAAAAGGGAAACTTCAGAAAACGCCGAGCCCCAGAGGGGAGGTATTGAATCAATTAGCCGGATAATCAATGTTCCGAACGAAATAGTACCCTCCCATCTTGTTCGGATAATTAAAGGTTCGTCTGTATATAGGAAGAAGTTATGCTAGGGCAGTGTGTTTTTTTTAAAAAAGAAAACAATGAAGTCATCTTTTACTTCTGATGGTTCATTTTTTTTTAAGGGGGGGGTGTTATGAAGATGTGGGTGTACTGTACCTTTAAGAGAGTTAAAAACTAGCAGTGACAACACCAAGTGTTCTCAATACGAAACATGTAACATGTGCTCCAGCTACTGGGGTAGCTAGCGTAGCTGGTTGCCTGGAAGTGACAAAACAGGTTTGAATTAGACCAATCAGTTTAAATTATACCCCGGAAAATACCGAACTCCAATTCTGTTTGAAGTTAGTATATTGACAAATTTAAAAGCCGATGGCACAATCCGATGCGTTGGGGGTGTATAAGACAAGGGAAAAATGATCAGTTGAGAGGAGAACTGCTCAATTACCAGCATGTAAAAAGACTGCCTGAAACATAGCTCACTTATTGATCAGTATCCTGCAAAGCAGAATCCCTGTGAAGAACAAAAGACGACTAAGGAAGATCCAAATAGAAGAACCGAAAGCTGCCTGGTTTTGAGAGAAGAAGTTTTGTTTTGTAAATCTTAATTGGGAGTTTTATCGGACTAGTATTGAGGAAGGGGAAGGTAAACGATAGGTTAGAGAATGGAATTGTAAATAGTTGTTAGTTATTCTGTCACACTTTAAGAAATAAAAGTTGTTAATTTTTACTTCAACTATTTTTTGGTCTATCACATTTTCACAGTTTACTGCACAGGATAAATCTTTTCTGTGTTGCTGGTTTTAAATTAAGCAGGAGAGTTTACTTCATGTTGTAACACTAAATCCACTCTGCATCAATAAAGCTACTTGAGTATTGTGGATGTTTCATTATACAGGCCTCATGACATGTATAATGTCTCATTTGAGATTGGATCCTCGCTTGAATTATGCTTGAAGTGCACTGAAAGGACTGAGGCATTTTGGATCCATTATCTTTGCCATTCCTGCCTAGTTTCATTTTCTTTACATTATGCCCTTTTCAAAATGAAACAGATTTGATCATTTAGAGAGAAGTAAAGTGACCCATATACTCTTATGGAACAGATATATAGGAATTATTAAATATTGGAAAGCTCATTTATTTAATGATGAAAGCATATTTTTGCTTCATTCATCAATAGTTTAAGTAGATTCAAGGGAGGCCAAGTTGAAAAAATGCTTCCACATTTCTCCAATCATGAATATTTTACTCTAGAAACAGATTGTATACTTCTCAAACAGATCTTATGATATTTCTATTGTAACCCTGTGAAATGGATCCTGTGGGCTATGATAGATTTGCCTGTACAAAGAGGAAATTAAACTCAGCTTGCGTTATTGGCATGAAGAATAGATTTTATCCGATCCATATTAGATATCCATTGAATTTGATTTGTTCAAACAATTCTTCAAGAATTCTGCTGAATTTATCTGACAGCACTGCAGAAGTGTCTAAGCTTTTCTAGCACAGTCACCCTAACCAACCTCTTCAGCTCCAACTCTTTCACCTTGTCATAAACCGACTGACTCCCACAGCTACCTGGACTACACCTCCTCCCACCCTGCCCCCTGCAAAAACTCCATCCCATATTCCCAATTCCTTCGTCTCCGCCGCATCTGCTCCCAGGAGGACCAGTTCCAACACCGCACAGCCCAGATGGCCTCCTTCTTCAAGGACCGCAGATTCCCCCCAGACATGATCGACGATGCCCTCCACCGCATCTCCTCCACTTCCCGCTCCTCCGCCCTTGAGCCCCGCTCCTCCAACCGCCACCAAGACAGAACCCCACTGGTTCTCACCTACCACCCCACCAACCTCCGCATACAACGTATCATCCGCCGTCATTTCTGCCACCTCCAAACGGACCCCACCACCAAGGATATATTTCCCTCCCCTCCCCTATCAGCGTTCCGCAAGGACCACTCCCTTCATGACTCCCTCGTCAGATCTACACCCCCCACCAACCCAACCTCCACCCCCGGCACCTTCCCCTGCAACCGCAGGAAATGTAAAACTTGCGCCCACACCTCCACACTCACTTCCCTCCAAGGCCCCAAGGGATCCTTCCATATCCGCCACAAGTTCACCTGTACCTCCACACACATCATCTATTGCATCCGCTGCACCCGATGTGGCCTCCTCTATATTGGGGAGACAGGCCGCTTACTTGCGGAACGCTTCAGAGAACACCTCTGGGCTGCCCGGACCAACCAACCCAACCACCCCGTGGCTCAACACTTTAACTCTCCCTCCCACTCCACCAAGGACATGCAGGTCCTTGGACTCCTCCACCGGCAGAACATAACAACACGACGGCTGGAGGAGGAGAGCCTCATCTTCCGCCTGGGAACCCTCCAACCACAAGGTATGAATTCAGATTTCTCCAGTTTCCTCATTTCCCCCCCCTCCCCCCACCTTGTCTCAGTCGGTTCCCTCCTAACCTGCAATCTCCTTACTGACCTCTCCGCCCCCACCCCACTCCGGCCTATCACTCACCTTGACCTCCTTCCACCTATCCCACCTCCATCGCCCCTCCCCCAAGTCCCTCCTCCCTACCTTTTATCTTAGCCTGCTTGGCTACTCTCTCTCATTCCTGATGAAGGGCTTATGCTCGAAAGGTCGAATTCCCTATTCCTGAGATGCTGCCTAACCTGCTGTGCTTTAACCAGCAACACATTTTCAGCTGTGATCTCCAGCATCTGCAGACCTTATTTTTTACACCTTGTCATGATACCTGAGTGATCATCATTACAATCAACTGTGTACTTCAACTCTTAAGACTTATGTGCACTAAGCGAAGGAAACCTCATAGCATTCCCACCATTTTACTTATTCTAAAACATTACGTAGAGCTTGAGGGCCACTCACTCTACTCAGCTATGATCCTCAAATATTGAAATGCCAGGGTACGATGCCAACATTTGGACTTCAAAATGAGGTTACCTTGGATCTATGCAAATTGCATGCGCTCTCTAAGCCATTAGCATTTCTAGCAATGCTGAGCCTACAAAGGACCACAAATGCATAGTATTGCATTTGTCAGAAATTATTTGAAACCCAGGAGGAGCAGGGAGCACTTTTTCAAGTTCAACAATTAAACCTTGGGAAATATCTGCCACAGGTTTACCCCTCCTCTGACCACAATTAACCTGGACATCTTCTCTTGATCTCTTAACTTACCAAAGGACCTGTGGCTCTGGCATTTTGCTAAAACCTCAATTATCCACTTCAATCTCCCAGGGGTCGGTGTGAGGAAATATACATCGGAACATACATATACATATGTTAAAATCTCCCTGTGCCTAACACTTCATAGGACGGGTTAGATCACCATCAGTTTCAGCCTATTCAGGGACTGAAGAAGTTGCTGTGCCAGAGAATGCAGCATCTGGGTACAGTAAAATATGAACAATACTAGCAAATGTTGGGGCAAGGAAAGATCATCGTTCAAGGTACTTGGGAACAGGAGTGGATCATTTGGCCTTTTGAGCCTGCTCTCTCACTTGATAAGATCTTAGCTGACCCGGATGTGGTCTGAACTCAACTTTCAATGTAGTCCTTGACTTCCCATGACTACCAAAATTTCTAGCTCTGCCATGAATAAAATCAATGACTCAGCTGAACTAACTCCACTGAGACTGGTATCCCGTCACCCTTTATTTACATATGGAAAATCCTTGACATTTATCCAACTTCTACAGAGACAGCTTTCAGAGCAATTAGATATAAACAGGAGAGTTAGACATCCGTCAGTCAGGGCTCCCTGATTGGACCAGATTAACAGCCCCAATCAGGGGCCTCATATTCCATGATGTCCACCTAGCTGTCATTGTTACAGTCACTACATCAGCCTTCACTGTTCACTGGAGAAAATCATTCCACAGGTTAGCGGCCCTCTATATAAACAAACTCTACTCTTCCTTGTCTTAAAAGGAGACTTCTATGTTTAAACTATGTTCCCTATTTCTAATCTCCCCATAAGAGTAACTAGCTTCTTGATATCCAAACTATCAATTTTTTAAAAATTCATTTACAGGGTGAGGGCATCGTTGGGAAGATCTGCATTTATTGCCCAGCCCTAATTGCCCAGAGGGCAGATAAGAGTCAACCACATTGTTTTGTATCTGGAGTCACATGTAAGCCAGGCCAGGTAGGGATGGTAGATTCCTTCCTAACGGACATGAGCGAACCAGGTGACTTTTTCCAGCAATTGACAATGGAGTCACTGTCATCATTAGACTCTTACTTTCAGATTTTACTGTGTTCAAATTACACCATTTGCTGTGGAGGGATTTGAACCCGGACCATCAGAACACTACTTGGGTCTCTGGATTAACAGTCTAGCATTGCCTCCCCTACCACTTCTTAACTTATATGTTCAATAGTATCATCTCTCATTTCTCTGAACTCCAATAAGTCCAAGGGCAATCTGTTTAACCATTCTTCAAGTGAATCTTCGCTGAACTGCTTTAATACAATGTATCATTTTTCAAAAAAGAGACCAAACTTGTACACAGTACTCCCAAGTATGGTCTTACCAAGGAAGAAACTGGATAATCATTTATAGCACCTGCTTATCAATCATAGATGGACAACTCACACAATTAAGTTTTCAGGTTTCACACTACCAGGAAATATCTGAAACCTAAGTAGTACTAGTGCATCCTGTCTTATGTTCATTCTTTATGATATCAATAGAGAAACACTGTATATTTTAATGACCGTGTGCAGGTGTGTTTGTGTCCGATTGTCTTTTTATCTGGAGGGGTTTGTACAGCTGGACTAATATTCTAGAGTCTGGAGTTCTAATCCTACGAGAACAGCTATGGAATTTAAATTCAAGTAATTAATCAAGAGTAAAGCGCTAGTCTCATTAACAATGACAATGGGTTGGATTTTACAAATCATCCTTGAGTGGAAACGTAGGTTGCAGACCTGTAAAATGATGCTTTATGCTGTGACTACCACAAGGCTGGCTGCCCTCACTACTGTTCATCAGAGTTGATGGAGCAGTTCAAAAACAAACATCCATGATGCTTTGGTGGTATTCATCAATTAATCCTCAATGTCTTTTGCATGATATTCTACTAAGTTAACTGATAGTTAAGTTGACTAAAACCTAGTAAAAAAAGTGTTTTAGTTCTAATTACATTATGGCACCTGATTTTGAGTAACCAGTTATTGAGTGTTTCCAGTGGGTTGGTTTCTATTAATTGGAGAATCAGGAAGTTCATAGCAAAATAGGGTGGTCATGCTCCCCCACCACAATGTAGAGTTAAAATCAATTCCATGTCTTTCAGTGCAGTTATATACATCCAATCTTGAATTCATGAAGAAGACAATGAAGGCCCTCTTGAAGAACCATTATCAGCCATTCTTATTTGCCAAAAATGTTCAGTATCCACCCTATTGGACTTTAGTAGCAATTTAGAGGGACATTTTGTTTTTTTCTACATGAGATGGAGGGTATTGCTGGCTAGGCCAGCATTTATTAAACATGTTAACCGTAATTGAAAATGCAGCATGTTTTCCAAGAGAGTAAGAATGTGATTGGATAGAGATTTTCTCCACACCCAATCTGGTAATCCAACAACCTAACTGGAGGCTTTGGGCTATAACCAGTACTTAGGTTACTTTACAATCTGCCCTTGTACACCAACTTACAGGGACAAACTATACACAAAATATGTTCCATACAGAAAGTTATATTCAATAAAATGTATTTTACAGAGTTATGATTACACATAAGGAAGTCATCTGGTTAATTAAGCCCATTTTGTCTTTTTGTTGAATAACCTAATGAGTCCCATTCTATTTCCCTATCCCTATAACTCTGCAAATATGGTCCCCTCAAATATTCAACCAACTTAATTTGAAATGATTCTCTGCTTTCACTACTCTTGTAGGCAATGACTTCTAAGTCACTACCACTCTATCTGCAAAATGGCTCATCTTCACATTTTCTTCACCCTTCCCAAACCTGAAACCCGTGACCCCAACTTCTTGCAACATCAGCTTATGAGAACGGATTTTTTTTAAACAACTTATTTAAACCTGTTATAATGTTATAGTCTTTTATAAAATCTCTCTTCAATCTCTTTTACTCAAATGAAAGTAAACCCAAATTCCTCAGCGTAACATTATTGCCAACCATCTGTGAAACTATTCTGTTAAATCTTCCTTGCACCTTATCAAAGTTTCTCTCATCCTTCCAAAAGTGTGAGACCAGAACTACACTCTATTGTGATATAAACAGTGAGATTTATATCTATCATTTTTCATGATATTTAGGGTGAGTTTGGATTTGCTTTTTGAGTTTCAATCTAGTATTGACAATCTGTGGCAGACTCTTAGTTTCACGTTTAACTTAGAGTAGTGTTTTAGCCATGGGAAAAACCAATCAACAGGATTGCTACATTCAACCGAGCTCCCGAAATCATAGATTTAGTGAGTTGGATTACCTCGGAGTGAAACATTAGTGTTAGTTTTAGATCAGAAGTGTTGGGATAAAAATCCCGAAATTGTTACTTAGGCTGAGTATACTGAAGTTCAGGTATGTGGTCGCTCCAGAAGGAAGCTATCACAGTTTCCAACCAAAAATTAAAGTTACTTAGGTGCTGTGTGCAAGAATTCCAGGATGCGTTTTGTATGAGTGGTGCTTTTGAGAACGAGATCAAGAGTGTTGTTATGGGTACTGTACCAGAAGTGATATTTTGATAAGTATAACTGGTGTTTTACAAAAGTTGTGTCGTTTCTTTTCAATTTATAAAGTAGTGTTTTGGATTAATGGGATTACTCTCTCACTGTGTGTTTAAAATCTTTGAGTTTGTATTATTAGTAGCTAGTTTGGATTTTGTATTTTTACTGATATTTTTTCATAATAAACTTCTATTTTTATATTAAAGCAAAATCTGTCACATTGTATGTTTATGTTTCAGTGAAAGACTGCTTCTTTAAAACCAAAACACAGAAAATTATGATCTATCAAGCCAATCTTCTGTCTGGGATCTGACTTTTCGGATACTAACATCAGTTGGGATTATAATACCATATTCCCACTGTTGCCTACCTGGAACTGGATAAAGGTAAAACAAAGCGTTCCTTCTTTTGTATTTTCACGTATATTTAAGAAACCCTAATCTCGTATGCCTGCTAACTATTCTCTCAATATATTTAGTTACCTTTAAGTACCAATATATCCGATCCCACAGATCCTTCATTCTAGCAAAACCTTTTGGAATTGTCTGCCAATTTTACCTATGCTCTGTTACAATCAATTAGTCTGTCATACTTCTATGTTTGTTATAAACAGAAAATTCGGAATTTTTATACTGTACACATATTTAATTTCCACATGTAAATAAGATTAAAGTAATTGTAAATTATGGCTGGTCATTGATACAGTTATTAAATATAAATTTCAAAATCTCTTAGGAATTTGTTAAAATACATAAGACTAAAATCACAAAATAAAAAGATGTTAAAATACAACATTAATTTTTGGGTAGATAATGTGGTTCAGAATGCATATAGAATACTCCCTTTATCAGCTGAAGCTTGGAGTTTAAGAGGCAGGAGATTTTGTTGGAAATATATAATAAGTTGATTCGGCCATGGTATGTTGGCCTGGGATCCACATTATAGAACTGATATGACTGCACTGGAGAGATTTTCCAGGCTGGACGGGAGACTTTTAATTATGCAGAAAGGTTGGATAGACTGGGGTTGTTTTCCTTGAACCAAAAGAGGCTGAGAGGGACAAGATATGCACAACTTTGAGCAACTTAGGCATTTTACACAGGAAGGAATGTCTCCCTTGATGGAAGGATCAAAGACTAGGGGCACAGACTTAAGATAAGGGCAGGAGGTTTATAGGGGGTTATAGGAAATTTATTAAGTGGGAATCTGGAACTCAATGCCTGCAAGAATAGGAGAGGTAGAAACCTTCATAACATTTAAGTAGTATTTACACATGCACTTGGGATGCCAAGTGCTGGTCATTGAGATTAGAACAGTTAGATTGTTGTTTTTGACTTGGTGGACTGAAGAGGCTTTTTCTGTGCTGTAGACTTCTATGACTGTGACTAATTTTCCAGTCTCTGGATTAGAGCCCAGATATACAACCTGAGACGTATGTTGGGACCTCCGGGAGTCCTGTTGAGCAAACTTATACAGAAATTACTTGGGAAGTTCAAACGTCTGATGTACAAAGTCCTCGGTCCTTAGGATGCGGAAATCCGGATTAGGAAACTTCAAATCGATCCACAGGACACTCCTGAATAGTTACCTAGGAAATACTAAATACACAAAATCTTTGTCTAATAATTGGATAGCTCCACAGCCTACATCCTCACTGAACCATCTAAGCATCTCCCTGACCTGACCTAAGCCACAGTAATAAGATCAGGTTTACACTTGTTCGTGAACATTAACAGGTTTTATTAGATTATAGTTTGGATTAGATTACATTAGATTACTTACAGTGTGGAAACAGGCCCTTCGGCCCAACCAGTCCACACCGACCCGCCGAAGCGCAACCCACCCATACCCCTACATTTACCCCTTTACCTAACACTACGGGCAATTTAGCATGGCCAATTCACCTAACCTGCACATTTTTGGATTGTGCCGCCCAAACTGTATATAATGTATGTACAGGGGATAGTAAGAGGGTATCTTCTGGTACTGACAGAATTTAGGCTTCAGTTCGATCATGATTCAATGTCACAATGATATAGCTCCTCACATATGTGGTCAGTACCTTTTATTAGGGGAAGGTATACTATTGAGCTGCTTAAGAGTGAAAGCCAGTCAAGGAAAAAGCTGATTGTTCGAGTTTTGGAGTGCTGCCTGCTCAATCATAATTCTTGAAAGAGGAAGATGATGATCTGAAATTCTTATTCTCTATTGCACACTCTGAGACAGAGACATTTCTGGTGAATGAAGAATGAAGAGCAGTCTAAAGTTGTGAGAATTAGGAGTTTCCGATAACGTCTGGAATAAGAATTTTATTTTCTATAGCTGGTGATATCAGGTCCACAATTACGAAAATGTGATGCTGCAGGCCAGAACATCTCCAACACTCCATCAGAATGTAAAAGTGCATTATCATTGTTGTTCTGCTGGTGATCTCAACAATTAACAAAGTAGTATTCTGCAGATTTATTTGAAAATTTTTGTTCTCTGTCTCAAAAGTTTCTTTTTCAAGTATAAGACCACAACTCACTGATTGTAACAGAAATATTTCCTCAACCAAGAGTTGAAAATGATCTTAGAGTTCTTAATATTTTCACAAAAGGCAGTCAAGTTTTTTTTGTTGTGCCAATTATATAAGGACAGTGGCTGACTCTGCACAGGACTTTTTTGAAAAGCTCTACACTCCTCTCTTATTTTTATTTTCAAGACTTAATAATTTGGTAATATCTGGATTTTTAGGTTAGCAGTCCCTTTCGGGCTGTTAGACTATTCTAACTCTTTAATTTTGAACTGGTGAAGTGTATATTTATTCTTGACTATAAGTTTCTATAAGGCAATCCACATTTCCAGCACCACTAGAGTTTAGCCCCGACACCTGTTTATTGACAGAAGCCTTCAGTGCTTCCTTAGTTTGCTGTTGGAATTTAATTGCAGACTCCAGGTATGATTCAATGTACATCAATACTTTCTGAATGTTGAACATTGGCATGATACAATTTGAACATAACCACATCTTCTTTAGCTGCTTGCAGTTGGTGAACTTGATGGGCTGGTCTGAGAATTGAAGTCTTCACTTGAAAGTTTTGAGTTCATCGTGATGTTCTCTGTGTACAATTGTAAAAATCTGTGATATATAGTTCATTCCTTTCATTGCAGGTGCAGCCTCAAGCGGTAGGACATCTACCATTTGCGCCTAGTCATTGCACTTAGATTGTAGTACTAGCAGGTGCTTTATGTTTAGCTGTGTTGACTACAACTTTGCCAAGAGGGGTTCTTGTGGCGTAATGGCAATACCCTTACCTCTGAGTCACGAGGCATGGGTTTAAGTCCCACACATTTCAAAGGTGTATCACAATATCTCTGAACAGGCTGATTAGAAAATATCTGCAACTTCACCAAGGATCAATTAATGTCCAACAAGTGTAGAGGTGCAGCTATCAGCTACTGAGACTTCAAGATACTTGTCTTTTCCTGCTTCTTTATGTGATCTGACTTTTGGTGAGGAATTTCTGCTTCTAGTTATTTGCAGTTATTGTTATTGTATGCCATTCATGAATTCTGGGAAACAAATAGGTAACTTAACATCTTTGTTACTTTCTCCTACAAAAGGGATGTAACTCTTGGTGGGCGGCACGGTGGCACAGTGGTTAGCACTGCTGCCTCACAGCGCCTGAGACCCGGGTTCAATTCCCGACTCAGGCTGTGTGGAGCTTGCACGTTCTCCCCGTGTCTGCGTGGGTTTCCTCTGGGTGCTCCGGTTTCCTCCCACAGTCCAAAGATGTGCGGGTCAGGTGAATTGGCCATGCTAAATTGCCCGTAGTGTTAGGTAAGGGGTAAATGTAGGGGTATGGGTGGGTTGCGCTTCGGCGGGTCGGTGTGGACTTGTTGGGCCGAAGGGCCTGTTTCCACACTGTAAGTAATCTAATCTAATCTCCTTGAAAGTGAACATGTAAATCCAAGAGTACAGGAAGATCTAGCAACTCATCCTTCTCTAAATGATACAAGTGGTATATTCCATGTCTGTCTCACTGTCCAGAGGGAGAGTAAACTATGGTCTATAACACCCTTTAATGATTAGTCACCTTAGTCTTTGGTTTCTTTTATTCCTGCCATTTGGAGCCTTACTTTTGACAAAAATGAAAGTTCTGTATCATCCTTCTTAATATCCTGTAGCTGGAAGTCCATAGTAGAAAGCAATTCCTGATGCATGGAATCAACATCAGTGTCTTCAATGCTTGCCAACCAAAGAATATTTAAAGCTACACAATCGTCTCTATTTAATAAAGTATAATGGTTAGGAAAGCATACAGGTTTCTGTGATTTCTCTTCCACTGTCGTGAAGTGTAGCATGTTTTTGGCTTCTACCTTTGATTTTGACACATTTAGTGCACCAGAGTTAAATGGAAGATGGCCGGAAAATCTTTTGCCTCAACCATTGCTCTGCATCAAAAAGAATAGATACACCTTCCCTTTATCACACTTAAAATGAGTTTCCTTACTATTAACCACAACATCTGCACACCAGAATTTCTGTGTGGGTCTGAAACATCAAGAGATTAGAAAGTCTCCAACAGACCTGCTACATCACCCAGGAATAAATTATCTAGTTCTTCAGTATCCTATAATGTTTAGACAATTGCAGATGGCTACGTTCTCTTTCCCCTTTTCTATGTGGCACTGCAGCTCCATTTCAGCCTTTCTACTGGCAACCATAATGCCCTGTAATATTGGTTGGACTTAGCACATGCTTGTGGGGTCCCTCAATGGCATCAAACACATTCCATTTCATCATGCACTTTCTGGTGGCAAACTGTGAGTATTCTTTCCAACCTGTAAAGATCTCTAATGTAATGTTTTATCAGTTTTGTGTGGGATTTCACTTTCCACTGTCTTTTTTTCATGTTTTTCCCCATTCCTGGGGTCAAATAACCAGGTTGATCCTATCCTTTGCCCACAGCAATAAGCTGTCTTCAGGGTTCATTTCAGGCACTCCTCGCCTTACCTCCAGTTCCTTGGGTCCATTATTGCTGCTATGAGGTTTAAGATCACGGGCAGTATGGTGGCTCAGTGGTTAGCACTGCTGCCTCACAGTGCCAGGGACCCAGGTTTGATTCCAGCCATGGGTGACTGTCTGTATGGAGTTTGCACCTTCGTTCTGTGTCTGCGTGGGTTTCCTCCCACAATCCAAAGATGTGCAGATATGGTCAATTGGCCATGCTAACTTGCCTATAGAGATCAGGGATATGTAGGTTAGGTGCATTAGTCAGGGTGTAAATGTAGAGTAATAGGGTAGGGGCATGGATCTGGGTGGGTTACTCTTCAGAGGGTCGGCATGGACTTGTTGGGCTAAATGGCCTGTTCCCACACTGTCAGGATTCTATGAAGGTTAAATCTACGCTCACATGAGTGAATATTGCAGACTTTACTCTGCATTCATGGGCAATGACATTGATTCCATTGGCAACAAAAGAAGGAGCAGTATGTTATTGCTCTAATAATGGAGATTGAGGCCCAGTAAGGGCCAAAGTAAGTAGGCTCATAAACGTTCTACATGCCCCAATCCAAGTAAAAACAATTGTTAGAAATGTAATTGTGTCCTCATCTAGACTTGTGTTGGAAAGGGGAGAGTATTGTTGGGGAAGTATACTTCTCCACTGCCAATTGGAATTGACACTGACATGGAGTAGAATTTAATGCAGCTGGGTTCTGTTCCAAATTCTGTTGGGTAAGCTGCCTATGTGCTCACCCTGGCCTCTGAATCTTCTTTTCACTTTTTTTCCTAACCTTTTAAAAATCTTTGAGGTTTGGTTAATTCCTTTGAAACTTTGGTCACCATAAGTTTTTGTAAACTTAACTCTGGTGTCAAATCCAACATGTCAATTTTATAGGCCTTACGAACTGTTCAATTGCCCTCATTTTACTCAGAGTGACTTCCATAATGATACAATCAATGAAACATCAATATAGGTGCATCATTGTACAAAATTATTGAACAAGAGGGTTAATAATTTGTTACAATTATTTGTTCACTTCAGCAAACATTTAGATTATACATCCAGAATAAAATACAAGAGGGAATAAAGATTAAGGGAAATGAGTCCTACGAACGAATGAGATAGATTAGCATACAAGGAAATGATAACAATTAGAGAGGCAGCCCATAAGAACTAATTATATGGTCTTGCCTAAAATGCTTCATTAATGGACTGCACGCATTTTCCAAAAGGTAACAAACAGCATTTGGCTTCCAAAGAAAAAGAGCTCTGACTGGAGACGCTTGCATGCTAAATTAGCAAGATGTTAATTTCTTCTATGATCTTCCGAGGAAGATACTGTAGCTAAAAACCTACTTATTTTCTTTGAATGAGCTTTAATCTTAGAAACATTATTTTATTACACTTTTCCTTTCTCAGGTCTTCGTTCAATTTTCACTTCTGTCCCTCTGCTCCATCACTCTTTGAGGTGTGATTACTACTGCTACTACTTGAAGTTATCATTGATAAAGCATGATGCTGCAGCCCAGCATTACTAGGGAAGAATTATGCTCATAGCGACGTGTGGTGAGATTGGAAGTGCATTATGGAAAGAAAGAAATGTTCAGTACATATAGCAGAATCTCATAGGAACCTGAATTACATCAACGATGGTGGGATTTATGGCAGAATCATGCAAGAAGTCTGGTGAGGCCTATTGCAAGGTAGGAATCGACTAACTGCATCATTTATGTATCTGCCAGGCAATGGGGCAGTTTTGTTGCTCCGCAGCATGTTTTGCCAATTAAAGAGGATTACAGCTTGTTAAACATCTTAATAATGGCACAACTCACCTCATTAATATTCAATTTCCTATCTTACCTAACAAACTGAACAAACGAGATATCAAGAATACTTGAAGTCCAAATGGTTACTGGTGGCTTCAGCTTGTTGTGGGCTGTGAACAGCCTCCTCATTGCTCCACAGCAAACAGCATATTAGGGCACGTTCCATGGACACCAACTGCTCACTACCTTCATCCATTGACACTGGCATATAACATTTGCCAACTCATGATCCACATGGCGCTTTTCCAATCCACTTGCCTGTACTTATGAGGCATAGACTTGTACTGTAGAGCACACATTCAACTAGCAGTAATAGTTGCTGTGAGGATATATTGTATGCAAAGACAAGCACCAAAGTTACTGGTCCCTGTATCATCAGCCATGGGCACAGTTATATACCATCCAGAGCCCTGGCCATTGTCTGTGTGGAACCAACCACAGTCAGGGGGTATCACTGACCATAATCCAGTAGGGTCAGCACCCGCAGTTGGGGGAATTGCATACCATCAATCAAAGAGCGGCAAAGACAATAGTCAGGGATCTGCTCATCATCTCTAGGGAATCCTATTGAAGTCAGTCAGAGGTCTGGGGCAAATAGAGTCCCTGGGGATGATCATTGAGGAGGGTGCAAGAGCTTTAGATGTAGTTGAGGAATCACTGCCAAAAGAGGCACGCGAGTCAGGAATTGTGGGCAAAGTGGAGACATGTGTAAAGAGGATGATAAGGACAAGGAAAAACTCAATGTAATTGGGGCTAGACAGAACAGCATTATAGACTATAGTAAAGTGGTTATTGGCAATAGCCACCATTGTGGCTTCCATGGAGGTGCATGACCAGGGTGGGCATCATTAAGGTGTAATGTCGTGGTCAAAGAGGCTGGGAGGACAGTTGGCAGCAAAATTCAATTTGGTAGATCTCCACATGGGGGAAATAGGTGGAAATGGGTTGTCAAGGTAAAAAGTTACATGCAGGCTCTAGGAGGTACCTGTTGACTGGGGAGAATCCATTACTGATGCTGCCCACTATGAGGTGCATTCCCTGGATGAGAAATGCAACCAGAAAATGGCTGGGACATTACCCAGGGAGGGTGGAGTAAATGTCAACTTGCCAGGATCAAAGGTATGAAGCATGTGCATGCAAACCATAGCTACATTCATCTGCAATCGTTTCTTCATCCATTCATCCATTTGTAAAGTACAAGGAGTGAATGTGCTTATGTTTCAAAGGCTGGTCAAAGGCAATGCATCACTTGTGAAACATCCAATAATACTGTGATAGGAGGAGCATCAATGAAAACATGAATGATTGACATGTGTCTCGATGGGAAAGGGGCTTAAAGTGCAGCAGGCCTCCCTGTTTGACGTAATGTGACAGTCACTCATCTGGTGTAGCACCTTCACTAAGTTACTGCTACCAAGATCATGGTGGAGCAGAGTATAAGAATCTTGATGATGTGGTTCTACAGCTTGGACCAGTCCGGAGGCATTCTCCAGCACAGTTTACCAGGATGCTGCATCATCCTGGTGTGCTGTGCTCTGCACAATTGAAGCGGGAAACAAGTCGGTGTGATGGTTGCTGAGGAGCAGGGAGAGTGGGAGCAGTCTTCCAAGGAGGAGGACAAGGACACTGGAAAGGAAGCAGCTCCCCTTGTGGGTGTTAGAGATCAGCTGCATTGGGTGTTACAAGCCAGACAGGACCTGACTGACACCTAGCTCCAGTTCAATGAGAGTTACTACAGCACAGTTTACAGATGACACCAAAATTTGTGATGTGGTGGATAGTGAAAAAGATCTCAGAGTACAATAGGACCTTGATCAGATGGGCCAATGGGCTGAGGAGTGGCAGATGGAGTTTAATATAGATAAGTGTATTGTGAAGTTGGTGTGTGTAAAATTGGAGAAAGTTTTCCCTTTATAAGATGGTGTCTTTTCTTTGGTGTTTAGAGTTAAAATTAATGTCTGAAGAGCAGTTTAAAGTGCAGGTGCACAGAGACGTCCAAATTGAACCATTTTATACTGACCAGCTAAGCAGCATTTTTAACCAAGATAATAACTATTTTTAAATTTAGTTGATCAATTTAAATCATTCTTAGATATTAAAAACCAACTAAATTTAAATCTCATGGTTTTGACTACCTAGAACCAATCTAATTGTAAAGAAATTAATAGGTCATCAAGGATATAAAAGATGAGGGCATTTGGAAAATTGGAGAGAGCAAATTGCCATCTGAAGAGTTAACAGCTCTCATCTAATTAATAAAGGTACCGTGGAACTCTTCGCCCAATATTCCAGACAGCAGAATTCACAGACAGAACATTCCTGACAGAAGAAGTGACACAAGAATTCAATGGAGAGAAGGGTTCCTGATGCAAGTTTTCAAAGGAGAAGGCGTTCATGAAAGAAGATCAGTAGAGAAAGTGCAGAGCTTTCTGGACGACATAGCCACACTGTAATTTTGACAGACTAAATTTTATTGTTTTGTTATATAAGTGGGATGTATATTTATTGAAAAGGCATAGTTTAGGATTTTGTTTTATTAGGGAATAGTTAGAAGTTAGAGGAAACTTGTTTGGTTTGTTAGTAGTTCTGTTAATTTGTTCATTGTTGGATTTAGGTAAACAAATTGTTACTTGTTGATTATAGAGTGAGTGAAATGATTTCATTTCATTTAACCACTCCTTAATAATAGATTGGGAGGTGAGAGGTAGGTTATACCACTTATCACACTTCATTCAAAGATTATGAGGTGAGGCGAGCCTCTTTGGATGTTTCAGTTTTAGTTATTTGGGGAAGAGGCACCTGCTGCTTCATAACAAATGTGAGGCATTGTATTTTGGTAAGGCAAATCATACAAGTAATGGTAGATCTCTGGGAAGTGTTGCTGAACAAAGGGACCTAGGGGTACAGGTGCATAGTTCCTTGAAAGTGGAGTTGCAGGTCGACAAGGTGGTGAAGAAGGTGTTTAGCACACTTGCCTTAATTGTTCAGTGCACTGACTATAGGAATTGCAATGTCATGTTCAGCTGTATAGGACATTGGTTAGGGCACTTTTAGATACTGTGTTCAATTCTGGTCTCCTTGATGTAGGAAAGAGGTTGTGAAAATTGAAAGGGTTCAGAAAATATTGCTGGTATTGCAGGTTTTGAGCTATAAGGAAACGCTGAGTAGGCTGGGACTTCTTTCCCCTGGAGCTCAGGAGGCACAGGGGTGACCATACTGCCGTTATAAAACAGGGCATGAATTATGACAAATAGCTAAGGTCCTTTCCCCAATGTAGGGGATAAGAAGGCATAGGTTTAAGATGAGAGAATAAGGATTTAAAAGGGACCTGATGGGCAATTTTTTCATGCACAGGATGGTGAGTGTATGGAACGAGCTGCTAGATGAAGGTGGAGGTGGGTACATTTACAACTTTAAAAGACATCTGAATGGGTACATGAATAGAAAGTGTTTAGAGGGGTAAGGGCCAATGGCTGGCAAAAGGAACTAGATCAGTTTAGGATATTTTAGATTAGATTAGATTACTTAGATTAGATTACTTACAGTGTGGAAACAGGCCCTTCGGCCCAACAAGTCCACACTGACCCGCCGAAGCGCAACCCACCCCATACCCCTACATTTACCCCTTACCCAACACTACGGGCAATTTAGCATGGCCAATTCACCTGACCCGTACATCTTTGGACTGTGGGAGGAAACCGGAGCACCCGGAGGAAACCCACGCAGACACGGGGAGAACGTGCAAACTCCACACAGTCAGTCGCCTGAGTCGGGAATTGACCTGGGTCTCAGGCGCTGTGAGGCAGCAGTGCTAACCACTGTGCCACCGTGCAGCCCACACGGCGGTTGGCATTGACAAGTTGGATGCAAGGGTCTGTTTCTGTGCTATATTACTCTATGATTCTAAAGTCTGTCTTGGTACCTGGCAGCACCAGCTTGCCACTTGCTTCTGCAGACCTCCACTTGGCTAGCACTCAATATTCCACAAAACCTAAGGCATGCTCTCTGTGCAGTGGCTGACTACATCCTTCGTCCATGGAGATTGTCAGCTGAAATACACCATTCTCACCAAATTACGACTGCATATTCCCAACCCACTTAGACTACTGTCCACCACTTCAGGTGGTCAGCAGGTTAGAGAAATCAATTATAGGGATTGGAGACAACATACCAGGACACAGAATGGACAATAATTGTGATTGATGGGGGGGGGGGGGTGCAGGGTGGGGGTGAAACTCAATACCTAAGGCAGCATGCATTGGAGGGCATGGGATTTCTGTGGAAGAAGGAATCATAGATGGTGACCATTGCCTAGGCTTCAACAGGGAGGAATTGTGCATCTCGAACTTTGGCATGAATGTGCTACAGGCCTGCAGCTCAAGATGTTATATTGAGAGACGAAGACTTTAATCAAAAGGTTGAGTTGGAATGCGTGGAATCTCACTAGACAGGAGTGCAGGAACATGAAGGCTTGGGAAGGTCACCTAGATTGACAGCTTGAGCCTACAACTCAGTATGCAAAGCACATTCTGTATTGGCTTCTAACTTCAACTGAATCACAAATGCACAAAGGAAATAAAAAATGTCAGCGTAACACCCAGCAAACTAAGTGTTCTTTCCATCTGAGGAAATGAATTTTACTTGTGAGTTATGTGAGGCCCTTCAAGAGGCAATTATATTAATTAGGCACTTACACAATATGGGTTTAAAATATCTATAATCCTAGAATTCTGCATGTGAAATATATGCAGTGATCAACTTTGTTGAAAACAAATCCTGGCCAGAAACAATCTTGACCATGCCATTAGATATTTATTCTAGCCAACTCTGCGAAGCAGCAGTAATGACAGGCAATTGTAAAGTGTCAGCTGCAGCCCACAATTCACAAAGTTAATTCAAAGTCCCTTAGTCTGCATGAGAATGCAAAGTTGTTTTCCTCTTACCTTCAACTTCTATTGGACAACATGCTCTTGTATGCAATGCCACCTTTCTTGGGTGACGTGAGGGGGCAAGGGTAAATTAATCCAGTGATCCCCACACAAGTTCATTGGAACCATGACCAATGGATCTAGCCACAACCAGGTCATTGCCACTATTGCTACCGTGCCATAAAGAAGCAGAAACTGAGGTGGAACAAATGCCTCAGCAAACCCAGGAGAGCTTCCACATGAATAACTGAAAGTCCACTCAGGAAACAGGAACATGAGATCCAGAGTCAATCATCCTTGATTCTGCCAGTGTTGCTGCAGACTGAGGAGTCCTGGGACACTATCACAAAATGATACCATGTGCTGGAGCAGGACATGTGATCTAAAAGGGCTAGATGCCCATCAAGGTGATGGCTGCACCAAATGTTTATATAAGTGCCTAAATTCGAAGATCTACTGGGGACCTGTGTGAGGTTTCTCAATCCAAAAGCCACAAATGAATCAAGGCTGCTACTGTAATTTGTGATGGATCACACCACTTTACCTCAAGATTGCAGCCCATGCAGTACACTTTAGGAATATAGCTGGCCTTCCCCAGGTGCAAGACGCAATAGGCTGTATTGAGAGTTCCATATCATAACACAGATTTCTTCAATAGAAGAGGCTTCCATTCAATAAACGTATAACGCAACTGTGACTATTGGCACCACATCTAAGAGGTCTTCACCAAATGTCCTGGAAACTGACATGACGATTATGTCTTTCAGCTCTCTCCTGTATGATTTCAGAGCCTGGATGCCTTACAAAGATAGCTGCTAGGTGACAAGATGGCTAGGTTCTTTTTTCCTCTCCACCATCTCCTCTCATTTTTCTGTTCTTTTAGTTTATTTACCTTTTGGTGAAGAGCTGGGTTCTGGTGACAGCATCGGTGAATGTGCTCAGTAGCGTGGACCTAAGTAGGACCAGTAGTGCAGGCTTGAGTAGGCCCTGCTGTGTGAACTCGTAGAAGTGGTAGACACAAGTTTCAGTTCCTGGCAGCGTCTGCTTCCACTGCAGATTCATGGAAGTGGCAGTGGAGGCAGGTTTGGGCCCAAATTTGCGACACCAGCAGTGGCTATATCGGCTAGACAAGCCTGAAGCAGACTCATGGGGGCAGCAGTCACTTTTGAGTCAATGTGGTACCCAGTAGCATCAGTGGCATCTACATTAGTAAGGTCCAGTGAGGACTTATTGTGGCGAGACCATTGGTGGGGCATTGGGATGGTGCCAAAAAATGGTGAATTTCGTTCCAGCAGTGGCAGCGTGGCCAAGGGGATTTGTGGCTGGCCAGCAGGCCCATGACGGAGCACTTTACAAGAGGGACTGAAAGTTGGACACTACCTTATTTCTTCATTTTAAGCATCTTTGTGTTAAGATGTACTGGACAGTGGCAATATTTTTCACTGAATTTTGTAACAAGATACCTGTGACAAAAATTATTCAAATAAATTAAATCAAAAGTTACCCTGTACAATTGTAGCTGAAGATTCATTATGCAATCCCCTGCCTGAGGCTGAACCTAGATACAATTCTTCAACAATAGCCACAGTGGAATAGATGATCAGTCTCCTGAAGATGAGGTCTAATGCTTGGATTAGTCTGGGAGGGCCTTGCAGTACTCTAGAAAGAATGTACAGAATAATCTTTGCATACTATGCTCTGTATAACTGGAGAATGCAAAGAGGGGCATGTGATGGTCTCTGAAGAGTGGCATTGAGCAGGACAAATATATCTTCTGAATGATACAGTAGTATAGATCTGGGTGCAACAAGCCACACAGGGCTTCAATGACAGCTATTTTTAATAAATTAATGTTGGGCAAAATCATCATTCAAATCTTATGAACAACATGAAAAGAGTAGAACTCCTTCACACAGCGTTCTAACATGTTATTGCACTAAGGAAATGTAGCCAATGTAACAGGATTCTTGTAACTGCAGCTATAATGAAAGTTGATCAGACAACTGATGATATCAACAAAGTAGGTAATACATTTATGAATGAGAGATTCTGTTCCCAATGAAGTGTCACTCATGACATCTATGTTCCCTCAGAGCTGTTCTTTTTTTGTTTCCCCTCCCATTATATTTCTTGTGAAGGGCTATTCCTGACTAGTAGTGACTGATCTAATGTGTAGCTGGCTTTAAAAGATGGTGCAGTGGTACAAATTCAAGGAAGTCCAAGCATTGCAAGTACATCCGCTGCTGACATATGCACAATAGCTCAGGAAATTGTTTTTTTCTCAACTTCAGTTTCTTGCTTCATATTAATTACATCAAATCACTTTTAATTTAAGTCAAAAACAGGCCATTCTGTCTCACTGGTCTTTGTCAGTGGCTGTGCAGAACATTTTCTAAACAAGCCTCTTCCACCTCCTTTTATTCAGACTCGAACAGAAGAACCTTTTATTACTTTGCTCCATGCGTTTTATCTAGTTTCCCTGAAATTCATCTATATTATATGCAGCAACTACTCATTTTGTCTAACAATCTTTTTAAAACAGGCTAATTTTCTAAATTTTACATTGGTAATTGTAGGACTTTCACATTCAGCTAAAGTTAGCAGTCAGAAAGTATTGCCCAGCAGTAGGATGGGAATTTCTGGATTGCAAAGTTTCCCACTTGACCATCTGAAGAATACGTAGGGAACACAACACTATCAATCAGTGCAGCATCATAGCCGATTAACACTCAGTTAAGTGCCTGGAGCAGGACCTCCACCCCTTATTCAGATAAGCATACCCCCCTTGTAGAAGTGTCAGCCAATCTGATTGGATGGCATCTCTGTAATTCTAACCTCAGTCACCAAGACAGGGACTACAAACAGTGTACAGATTTAAAGCCCTAGGATTCAGGACTAAACAAGTACCAGGGAGACTTCCAGTAAAACGTGGGGGTGAGGCCCAAGAACTGCAAGCAGAAGAGGCTCGGGTTCTTGGAGATGCAACAGGAGCATCTCGGTGAGGCAATCCTTAGGCGACATGGCGCCCAATGTTCAAAGTTCTTCTTGTAAGTAGGTGCACCTCATTTTTATTGCTGAGGCCCAAGAAATAACTAAGTGCTTCTGCTTTGGTAAGGACAGATATGCTGCCCTTTAGCTGCCAGAAAGGCTTACTTGCTATCAACAGAAAGTTCTCAATAACCAGGAATTCTAGAAACAGGGTCACAGTCTAAGCATAAGAGGTAGATCTTTAAGAACAGAGAAAAGGAGAAATTTCTTCACCCGGAGACTAGTGAGCCTGTTAAATTCTCTACAACAGGAAACTGTAGAAGACTTTCAAGAAAGATGTAAGTATAGTTTTTTGGAATAAAGAGATCAAAGGATGTAGGGAGAAAGCTGGAATAGCATACTGAGTTAGATGAACATATTGAATAGCAAAGCAGGCCTGAAAGGCTGAATAGTCTACTCCTGCTCATATATTCCAAATATCTATGTTTCTAAGTTGCTTATCTTGTGCTTCAATCCTGATGAATACAAGGGAAAAAACTTTAACCTCATATCTTTTTTTTTCGAAATGGTTTTGTCATACCAAATAACTAATTCAACAATAACTTTGAGACTGTGCCTAATTCAGTTGTGATCAGGTCTATAGCAGCTGAGACATGAAGAAAACAGCTTTCAGTTTAGATTTTATTGATTTTTAAAATCTAATTGTTCAGTTGCCCACTCTTGGCATTTTTGTACTAGAAACTTCACATTACATAGGGAGAACAAGGGGAACTTATGATTGTCTAATGTTAACAAATTTATGGATTGTGTGAACAGGACTTGGTGCAGAAGGCAGATAATAGAGTTTAGAGGCCAACTAAGAACGTGTTGGGCTAGTCAAGTGTAGAGATAACAAAAGAAAGGACAAGTGTTTCAGCAGCAGATGAACTGAGACAAGGGTGGAGTCAAGTGGTTTAGTTCCTGACTTTCCTGAACATTCAGTTTCTAACCACCCATGCAAGCTATACTACAATAGTGAGGACCCATTTTCTGGCCTATCTTCTTTCTTTAATTCAGAGTTACCACCTATTATTTTTAGCACATCTCTCATATTCTAGTCAAAGATAAAGAGCTTGTCATGCTGCAGATGACGATTTTGTGAATCGGTGGATTTATAGTGCAATTGTCATGCCATTAACACCTATCTATTATTTTTGTATGTACCATATTTAAAGACATGGTATAAATATATTAACTGAAGCACACACAAAGGTGGAGAAGTCAGGAAAATGCCACTGCTGAAATGATTGCTTATTAATACTTCTTCCCTCAAAAGTTTAGAAAAAAAATATTAATTATTCCCAAGTGACAGCTTTTGATTTCAGGAATGGATTGCACATCAAAACTGCCAGGAAGTACATGGTGACCATAATTTAACAGGCTTCAAATAAACAGAAAGATGTGAGTAACAACAAGTTGATGGTACCTCTCGCATCACCATCCAGGAGCAGAGCTAATTGTAGGTAATCCGCATGCATTTTTTCCCATAAGTAACATTGTAAGTAAAGAGGATAAAATTAATCATTTCATTAATATTGCTAAGTATAAAGGTATTTAGATTCTCGTTTAATGATGCGAAGTAAAAAGGTTTATCAAGATTGTATCACCCATGGATAATTCGAGTTGCTTTAGGTCTAATAGTAAGGATTTTCATTATTAATGCTTATTCTCTGGTGAAAATCCCCAGATGCTGTTTCAAATCTTAAGTCAACCTACATTGCTCATCTTGAGATAAATTATTATTATTTCAACAACTGCAATAATATTTTAACATATGGTGTGTCATGTACTGATGAAGCATGACCTAAAAATCCATTTAAAAGAGCAAAAACCCAGAAATTGGATTGCATTTTACAAGCATGAGAAAGGTGCTTCAATCTCCAATAAGAAAGCATGGATGAAGCACCTGTTTCATCACTGAAGGTACTTCAGGTGCTAAGCAATGATAAAAGTGAAGTTAGAGGTAATTTTAACTTCGTTTTTAACTTCACTGATCATGGAAACAGAAGGAACAGACTCCTTACAGCTTCTTACATTCATGGACCACTTCACATCACTACTAATTGCTTCTGACCTCCCACAAACTCACTTGAGCCAAGGCTGGCAAGCTATTACTGGGACTGTGACTGGTACCTACAACTTGTTAGTAATAAGCAAATGTGGCTGGAATCAGCTGACAATTTGGCTTGTTCTAGACTAACTTTGAATCCTTTTTGAGTTGTAATACAATTACTATGTAGGTCTATGCATTGGTGTACATTATACTCTATGTAACAGTGTAATTACCAGTTAAGCAAATAAAAGTAGTAAATAAATTTACTTACCTTACATACAATGATCGTTTCTGATTAGTTCTTAGGGAACCAGACCCCGAACTCATGCTCTGATTCATCATCTGTTCCCGTAAGTCATGGATTTTTGCCTCAAACCGGCTGTACTCTGAATGGAGAGGGTGGGAATGGGGAAGAGGAAAAAAGATGCAAGCATTTTAGCTTTTATTTTCATTATATTCAATATTGAGTTTACAAAAGGAAAATCACAACAATTTTTTGAACTTATTCGATTTCACCCCAACAGTCCCTCTCTCCACCACATATATTCACACCCAATGCCAGTAAAGTCAAAACAAAGCTATAAAAACTGCAGTGTTCATGGGGATGAATTAAGTTTATTGTCTGGAAGAAAAGATGCAGACCTTTCTTTCATTTGGTTCTAATGTCAAGAAATCTACAATAAACACATCATAGCCATAATACTGTCATCAACCATATGCATCATTGCCACTGCATTACTGATTTCATTCAAGAATGTATGTTTGCTTTCACCTCTAAAATCGTTGGGCATTTTATACTACAATATTGCAGGGCTGATGAAAGATGTATGCACATACATACACGCAAGAATTCATAAAAAAATCATAGTGCAGTGTTATATTGCAGAAAATCAAACAGCTTACATTTATTAATATTAATACCATACAAAAACATTTTGCACATATTAGTCATTCAAGTAGAAATGTTATCACAATACAGAAAGAGAAATGTCATAATTCCATTTTTTAAAAAATACTGATTATATAGCCATTATATTATAAAATATTTATAACATATTGTCAGGATA
The DNA here is from genome assembly GCF_020745735.1 of Hemiscyllium ocellatum. Lineage (NCBI taxonomy): Eukaryota > Metazoa > Chordata > Chondrichthyes > Orectolobiformes > Hemiscylliidae > Hemiscyllium > Hemiscyllium ocellatum. Next base: position 61,728,089 of record NC_083406.1, on the reverse strand, counting down.
GAGGAAGAAAAGCAAAATGCACACAATCAGATTTGCCTAATAGCTGTGTCTTTCAGCCTGCACAACACTTGCATTTTGAGCCAGAATAATTCAACATTACAAATGAAAATTCTGTCTCCTTAACAACTGTGATAGCTTAATCATACAGCTTATTTTACTCAAAGACCAAACAACATCCATCTCATTATCTTTATTCAATCCTTGGCGACAAGAGGAATGTTCAAAAGTTTAAAATTAAGAAGGAAAATAATGGTATGACAACTCATCAAGAAGAGTTAAGAAAACACAAGCTAAACTCTTCAAAGCACAAACAGAGAATTATATTGCAAACCACACGCACATTTACAAAAGCAGGATAATGTCGACAACCAACTGCAAGAAATCACCAGGGAAACCAAACACATTGCAATGGATTTCTATAAATCTCCATTCCCGTTAATTTCAGTACAAACACTTTAAACTGATACTTGAAATTAGCATGCTGTTGTTCCCTGCTCTTTTAAAATAATTAGCTTCTCTCCTAAAAGCAAGCCTACCTTTCCAATTATGTTCAAATCTTCCCAGATGTAGCCAGATTCCAAGGCTATCCTGCCACAGCAGCAGCAGCAGCAGCCGTACAGCTCAAATAGGAATGACCCATTAAAAATGTGCAGTCAAACCCAGTGTCATTTGATCAACCTATAGCATCAGTGTTTTCTGTTATTTCAACTCATCATCCTATCCCTGTAGTCTGTGATAGCACATGATGGAATGGTTTAATAGCTGATAACATCAAAAAAACAAAAACCTCTAAATGCTGACTGCAGCTTTTTCAGTGGCGCTGCTAACCATTATTACAATTTATATCCAAATCATTTTCACCTGAGCACATGAAGGTTTCCAAATTCATTCAAACAAGTAAAGCTACTAATTAATTTCCACTAATCCCCAATACTGATTCCCTACATCTCCCCCCCCCCCCCATCACCGATAGTTAGCCTGCTCCATTTTAATTCATTTGTTTACAGGTTTCTAAGGTTCTAAAATGAGAAGGAGGAGTGGATAAGGAATTTTTAAATACATTCATTTGCATAAGAAAAATAATGTATATTTAAAACAAAGATAATTTTATACTTTTTTCAGAAATAAATGTGGCACTGACTGTACTGAGGATACACAATTTTGATTATTATTTTAATGCTATAATGCTTAACAGGTGAATTATATGCACTTTTTTAAAAAAAAATTATGGCACATCACTTGCCATTGCTGCCAACATAAACAGTTGAAAAGAATTTTCTATTTTTAGTTTCAACGGGCACAAAATGCAAGTGAATTTTAAATAAGAACGGTCACAATACTTTCATGTCAGTTTTGTGAAGATCAGTCAAAATTTTGTATAATAAAAAGGAAATTATCTTCAGTTCCAAGGTTGAAATATCTGATGCAGTTTTGTGAAATACTTATGCACATAACTTTTCTAAATCTATACTTACATTTTCAAAATATGGAAGTATCATTCAATTATTTACTTATTCTGCTATACTTGTGTAGATGTACTAAAAGTAGCAGGAAGGTGGAGTTAATCTCAGAGGGTATTGCAATGATTTTAAACTGCAAAGAAGTTGGTGTCTTACACAGACAAGGGGAGTCACAGATTCAATTCCGACTGTGCATATTCATTTGCTTATAGAAGCAACAGTGGCAGTAGGAGTATCATGATTGCGAAGGGACATATTCCTACTCTTTATCATTATTCAGTGACCCCTGCTGGAAAGTGTGCATTTAAACAGGATTGGGCTCAGCTCTGATATCCAGTCAAATCCATGGTTGGCTTTCTGTACTCCCATACAGGTGATGGCCTAGAAAACAACCTTAGTCTTCCTCTCAAATTATTATTCAAAATTTCTTGAACACATTCTATTTTTTAAAAAATAATTTTGTTGAAGTTTATTTCTCTAAAGATTATCTCCTTTGAAAGCACTGCTCATTTTTAGGAAATAGCAACAGAAATTTAAGGCCATTTTAAAACACTCAGATGTATTTATGTTAACTGCAGGACAATGTGGATGTTTCAAGTACTTCAAAATAATTTAAAAACAAGATAAAGCCCAAGTTTTGTAAAATAATTACATAGTGCCTTTACAGTTTGAAACACCTTACTCAAATATTTATCTTTAATCATACATAGTGTTTGTACAATGCTGGATGAACCATGTGTCTTCTAGAATCAACTAGATCCATTCTACTTCAGCTTTCAGGTGACTATTGAACCTAGTTGTGAACTTATTTGATTTTAAAGCATTTACACAAAAGAGGGACATTTTCTTATCACTGTTGGGCATAACTATGACTTTAACCACAACCTCATAAAACATGCATTTGAGTGCTAGCCAGTTATTTTCACACCAATATTATATTTCATCATATTGCAGTACCAGAGCTGCATGAAAAGAAGAGGGAAAGATGGCTCATGCTCCTTGGCCCTCATCCACAAGTAAGTTTGAAAATACCAAGGAACAATAATTGCGAGGAGCATTAACCATTCTGCCCTTAATTTATGAGTATAAGTTAATCTAAAATTGAATGTCTGCTAAACATACCACAAGGAGCAAGGAAACTTACGGAATAAAAAGCATTGAATAGGTTAGTAAAATAAAATGCAAATAAATAGAACCACCTATACATTTTCACTCATCTCTGTATTCTCACAAACGGTGATTTTAAACCTGTTCACCCATTAGAAACAGTGTAGGTGGGTGGATCCAAAGGAATTACTGCTCTATTCCTGTCAGCGACCCTCTCAATAACATATTTTTGTAGATTGAGGCAGCAACCAATGAGAGAGAGTAGTGCTGCAAACATACATGAATCAGAATTCTATGAGTACCATAACTCATTTCATACCTCAATCCTATTTAAACAGGAAGAACTTTCTAACAGCCAGCATGATCTACCTAAATAGCTGTGCAGAAAGAGGCTTTTTTTGTTGCAGACCTCATAAGCATCCCGCAGCAGCTCCTGTTGTTGCGTACAGATCCAGGGGCCATATTTATAAAATGGCTCTCAAAGTTAGCATAACTTTCAACATCCATGTCATTGGCTCTGCCCAGTCTGCTAGAGGAGGAATTATTGACCTCACCTGTCAATATAAGTTAGCCCAGAGCTTTGCAACAGTTTCATGATTCCTTGATGCTCAAGGTGTATTGGATTGCAAACACATTGTCATCAGGGCAGCTGAGCAGCAGCCCACAGTAGCTGTAGACCTGGAGAACTTCCTTGATCAGCTTTAGGTTCAATGATGCAGAAGAAATTTCAGAAATTACAGCTGAGTAATGATAAATGCCAAAATAGATCAAATGAATGTGGGGGAAACTTGGATAACGTGACCATTGCATCATAATATTTAGATTAGCAACAGGAAAGTAAAAGGAAAAAAATCTAAAGGTAGACTCCTAATTTGGAAGATAGTTCACTTTAATAGATGAGAAATGATATAGTTTGACAGGAAAAACTGCAATGGTTCAATGGGCGTCTTGAAGGAAGAAATGTTTCAGATACAGGCAAGCAATGTCGCAGTGGGAGAAAGTGAGGACTGTAGATGCTGGAGCTCAAAGTTGAGAGTGTAGTGCTGGAAAATCACAGCAGATCAGGCAGCATCCGAGGGACAGGAGAATCAACTTTTGATTCCTGATGAAGGGCTTATGCCCGAAATGTCGATTTTCCTGCCCCTTGGATGCTGCCTGACCTGCAGTGCTTTCCAAGCAATGTTGCAGTGACAGGCAGAGGAAATAAAATCAGGGATCCTTGTATGGTAACAGAGGGAACAAATATGATGAAGCCGAAAGACAGAGTGCATGGTGGATTGCAGACAAAATCTTGAAAGACCAGTCAAATACAAGCTGGATTTTGCATTCTCCCACTGGCAGATTTGAAGTGGGAGGAGGGATATGGCTCATAAAATCCAGTGACATCCCGAACGTTTTGCTTCCTGGGGTCGGATGGCCACTTAAGGTCTCATTCTACTGCTGCTGGTATTTAATCTGGGGCAGTGTGAAGTAAACTATACCTTTACTCTAAGAATAACGACTGAGCACGTGATTCTGTAAAAATGACGTCAGATTACTCCAATGGGAACTGGGGTGCAGAGATATCCTCTCCTACCTTCAATTGTACAACATTATACTGAATAAAATTTATTGATATCTAGTGGCATGTATGTGGACTAACTTCTATCAACAACCAGACATACTCATACTCTATAACAGAAAATAGCAAGGGTGTACCTAAAGGGAAGACAATACAGTAGAAGACAAGGCCAGCCAGAAATCAGACCATAGAAGAGAAGGAAAAGAACTGAAGAAAACCCAAGCAGTATAGTGCAGCGAGTGAAGGACAGCACTATCAACCTGGTTCCCAGACTCTGGAGAAAAAATGATCCCTGCAGAATATAGAAAAATTGCAGGAAAAATCCTCCGGCAAGCTGACAAAACAATCAGTCAGCCAAAGTGAGTAAGTGATTATTGTAAATTGCAGAATTTTACAGAATGGAGTACAAAAGGACACCAAAAAAGTTACAACAACAGGAAGTGTAAAAAGCAACAGGGGTAGTCAATGCTATTAAAGAATCCAGAAAATTTAAAACCTTTATAGACTCTTTCAGTGGTAGTACCACTGGCAGCAGCTCAGTGCATCTGCATTTGCTAATTGGCTTCCTTTTAATTATACGCACTTAGCATTAGAACTGGGTCTAATTGGTTGAATTGGGCCTGAAACTATGGGTGGTACTGCCCTGTACTCTTCAAGGAGATTTAGCAAGCGTTTGTGGTTTGTCTTTATGGATATATAAATATAATAATAAATCATTGAATAGAATCTTAAAATCCGTACAGCGTGGGAGCAGGCCATTCAACCACACCAATCCTCCAAAGAGCAACCACTCCTCTACTCTATTCCTGCAACCCAGCATATCCCCTGGCTAACCCACACCCTGGACACGATGGGCAATTTAGCATGGCCAATCCACGTAACCTGCAAATCTCTGGACTGTATGAAGAAACCCATGTCGACGCAAGGGGAACATGCAAACTCCACACAGACAGTTTCCTGAGGCTGGAATTGAACCTGGGTCCATGGAGGTGCGAAGCAACAGTACTAACTACTGAGCCACCGTGTCTCACCCATCAGGGTAAAGGTACTGGTGAAACTTCCTGACTCCAAATATGACAGCCAAACTGTCTTCTCTATCTGAATGTATTAATGCTCTGCATTATCCATTGTCCTGGATGCATACGCCGTTGGGTGTTTCTCTGTATTCGGCCATCTGATGGACAGGCATTGCAAGTCAATACCAGATCTTGCTTCAGATCATTGTGTGCCAACACCTTAGACGATGATAGCTATTGCTTCACTTCCTTGAAAATTTTGGCTTGGCTATGCAACCATTTCCAAGGCTGACATTTGTTTAGAAGTTGATGCAGAGCTGCCCAGAAAGAGACCATGTTATGTATGAATTTTCTGTAATAGTTCACCAGCCCAGGAAAAGATCTAAATTCCAGTAAAGACCTGGGAGCCAGGGCACCTTTGATTGTCTTTATTTTAGCTTCCAACAGGTTTCATCCAGTCTTGTTGACTCTGTAGCTCAAGTATGTAATATAGGGTGCCTAAAACGCACATTTTTCCCTTCTAAGGCATACACCAGCCTGGGAGAAATGCATAAGGACTATGTCCAACTTCTCTGAGTGCTCCTTATTTGCTTTCCCTGTTATCTAGATAAATGACAACCTGGGGTTAACCTTGTAAAACGTTCGTTATCATTCATTGAAAAATTGCACAGATTGGTGATACCCCAAATGGCAGTCTCATACATTGGCACAAACCTTTATGGATATTAATTGTTGCAGACTTCTGGGAATCCTTATCTAACCACAGTTCCAAGTGCACACGGCTCATGTCCAGCTTCGTGAAGGACAGCCCCCCACTGCCAGCTTTGCACATAAATCCACATGTGAAGGACTTGGTGTTTCTCCAGTTGTCATTTGTTTAAAATCCCCACAAAGGCAAAATAACCCATCAGGCTTCACAATCAGTATGATCGATGCTGACCATTCCACAAACTGCACTGGTTTGATGGTTCCTTTGTTTTCCAATTTTCTGATTGTTCGTAAGGTGAATGACACTGAGTAGGCTTTGCAGAATAACAGAATTGCTTCCTGGTCAACATGCTTGGTGGCCTTTGCTCCTTTCCTGAAAAAATTCTGGGTATTAAATTAGGACTTCACTCAGGCAGCCATTTTCAAACTGAAAAATGCTGAGCTATTCTAGGTGAATCTCACTCAACCAATTTCACCCAAACAAGTTTGGGCTCAAGCTTTTACTACAATCAGTGGTAACTGAACTAGCTGCTTCTCACAAGAGACCAGAACCAAAGTTGTACCCTTATTCTGTAAAGGCTGCCTGGTACAGGTTCTCAATCTAGCCAAAGTCTTGCACAAACCTAAGTGCTGGAGTCCAGAGTGAATTTTATTAAAGATTAGTTCTGCAACCACCGAGACAGTCATGCCACTATCGATTTCATTAGAGCTGGGTGACCAATTAACCAGATGTTTATTTTGATTTGTTCTGATCTGGATATTGCTAAGTAATTTAACTATTCCAAACCAGATGTAGATGGGCTTTCCAGACTGTGAATTCATCTGATTTCTTTTACTCAATCCAAGCCGAATGTGATTCTTTTCCTGTCTCGAGTCTGCCTACCAGCAGTAACTGCAATGGTTTGTCGACCTTGATCCTGAAGAAACTCTTAATGATTTGACACAGGCTTGGCTGTATTTTGGGGGTTTGTTATGCACTGACCTAGAATTCCTCTCTTCAGGATATATCTTGAGTGAGTCTATGCAATTGCCTTTAATCAAGTAGTGTTCCTCAAGCTCAGTTGGATTGGTGAGGGTGTCAACTTCCATTGGATAACCTTGCAAATCATATGCTCCACTTGCTGGCTTTTCCAATGATACAGCCAGTTGCAGTGCCTGTTTGAAGGCTAGTTGGGCTTCAGTTAGTAGATGCTTTTACATAGTTACATCATTAATCCCACTCATCATGACTGAAATAACTCCACAGAGTCCGGTATCCTGTCACCAAGTCACCCTTTATTTACATGTGGAAAGTCCTGATCCAGCTTCCCCAGAGCCAGCTGTCAGAGTGAACAGAACACCTGACACTACTGTTTATATCTGTCATCCACAGCACCCTGATTGGAACAGATTAACAACCCCAATCTGGGAACTCATATTCTGATGTCCATTCAGCTGACCTCATTACAATCAGTACACTGAGGAGTAGGATAAAATCTTCTTAGGGCATATAAAGATCACTACAAGCTTTGGCTCTGTGATTATGTAGGTCCACAAGATGATTTTGGCATATAGATATCATGGTTACTACCAAACTATTTTTAAATTGAATATAGGGCAATCATATCCATTCTTTCAGATTCAACAGCATGGCTGAAAACATGAATTCCCTGATTTTTTTCCATACGTGTTTAGGGCACAGGTGATGTATAACTCAGAGTGAGATGGCACATGCAGGCATTATAATGGGAGAGAGAGCATGAATACTTTATATGTCATTCCCAATCATCATTCTGTTAAGCAGAGATATTCATGTTGAATCTTATTCACTCAGCAGTTGCAGAAGAAAACACATTGAAACTGAGTGCGCCACTGATTGGCCTCCATTACAGAAATTCCATCTTTTGGGCCAGAGGAAGATAATGCCACGATTCTGCATTATATATGCAGAAATAATGATTTTATTTCTCTCAGATGAGAGGCTACAAGCAGCTACAAAAAAGATGCCTAGGATGACATGATCTGCCACAAGAGGGCATGCTAGACCTTAGTTTGCTTTATCAAAATAGAGTCACAGTGAATGAAAATTCCAATCATTCTGTTGATTTTGTTCAAGCAGAGATTCTGGATCTTCCTATATGCTTTAACTCAACTGTGAATATTCATTAGACTCTGTTGCCTCTGTTGAGGAGAGTCAGCCTTTCGTTAAAGAGGGTCACAAGGAGTTAAACTTGCCTGCTTATTCAAATCCATACACCAGTGGAATACAACAGTAATAGGAGCAGCATCCACAATTAGATATAGAAATTCCATTCTGTGGTGAATGCCATACCACTACAGAGAAAGAGAATGAGACTGGCATTCTGAAGTGTCAGTTGCTAACAGGCACGCCACAACATCCAGAAAAGATGTAGGGAGCCTTGGCAGAATTAAAGGAAATACAAATGAAGGTAAAGGACCTGCCAGTGTTTCAGACTAAGTGAAATGAAGAGACACAAATTGTAGAAGTGCTAACAGTTAAAGGAAAGTCAATGGATGAGGAGGTTTCGGTAATTTAACTACAAATGAACTCCAGTGAATATTCACAGTTCTCTACAAGTAGAACGATGCCAACAATATTTGAGAAATCTTGGATTATTGATTTTGAAGAAGTCTCAGGACTTCATCACAGTTTCATTAGCATTAAAGTGTCAAGTTTGGATAGAACCTCATCTCTGTTAGCAGAAATGATCTGTGCACAATGCATACTTACAACAACAGCTGACTCAGCTCATGATAAACTTAATATATTCAGAGAAAAACAACAAACTTATGAAATAGCCCATGAACACTACAAATAGTTTGTGAAAAGCCATCCTAGTAAAAGGAAATGGTTAAGTCTAAATTAGTTAAGTCAATATCAAAAGTTCAGAGATTATTAATCTACTTGACTGGCAGTTGAGGTGTGTCATCGAGTTTCATAAGCAGGGCATGGAGGTACAAAAATTGTCATTCAGCAAAACAACAGATCCCAAGCTTCAGAGCTTTTGTACTTTACAAAACTTTAATGTTGTGCATCAAATGGAACTGGAACACATAATCAAAGGTCAAAAACCACGTAAAAGAAATTGTGACACCAAGCACCCAGTTATGAGCAGTAACACAGCGCAATCAGGCCTCAGTGTCTGAAAAGAAAATCTTTACAGAAAGCTTCCACAATCATGTGCTGGGACAACCATTGCAGTGGGCAATTGACAAAAGAAAGAAATCCTGTAGCAGTTGAAAAATCTTTTTATTGTAATATTTGAAGTTTGAAAATTATCAATTATAAGGTGAGGAGCGTATTCTGCTACAATCAGTAAGTGACAAACTTACATTAAAAAGAAACTCTTGAGAAATAAAAAATATAATCTTAGTTTCAGTTTGAAGACTATTCTAGAAAAGCAAGCTTTTACCAACAAAAATCAACTGCAAAATACCTAAGACCCTTTAAAAAAGGAAATTTTTTAAAAAAAAGGAAACTTAAATATTTAAAGTTTCAATATCAAGTCAGTCCAAAAGTCTTAGGTGGGAAAAAGAATTTTGGGGACATGAGCCTTTGAATGTCTTGCTGTTATCCAAACCTCCATCAAGTCTGCAACATGTGTACAGGAGCTTTGATGTATAGGTCTAAGAGGATTCAATTCCATTAAATGTTCAAGTTCATATTATTGTTGACTATGATGTATTCCTACTTTTTAATCGTGGTCTTGAGCTGTCATTATTTCACAGAACTAACTTTGAGCTGAAACAAGTGTGGGGGTCAGAGAATCACAGAATTTTTATTGTGTTGGAGGCAGCAATTTGGCCAAATATCTCTACACCAGCTCTCCAAATGAACACTATGATTTTGTACCATTCTCCTTCTTTTTCCTATCATCTATCACTTTCCTCTTGTTGTTTCCTTTTCAAATGACCATCTAATGTCTTCTCAAATATCTCAACTGAACCTACCTTCCCCACATTTCCAGACAGTGATTTTCAAATCATAATTACTTACTGTGTGAAAATGCCTTTCTTCCTCATATTGTTTTTGCTTCTTTGCCAATTACTTCACATATATGCTATCTGGTTCTTGATGCTTCTCCCAATCTACTCTATGCAGACGTCTCAATGATTTGCAGAATTTCCATCAAATTTTATCTTAGCCTTCTCCTCTCCAAGGAAAATAGTCTGAAATTCCCTGATTTATCCTCCTACCTGAAGTTTCTTATTCCTGAAATTATTTTCATAAACCTACTTTGCACTCTACTTACTGCATTCACATTCTTTCTGTGATGATGCCGCTCCTTTAACAAGGTTATGTGTAGTTGGCTTTTTTTTCCTCAGGAGGTCGTAAAACACAGGTTCTGAAAAGGCTGGGCTTAGATGGATTTTAGGGCCAATTCGATTATAGCTACCAGATACTGTCTCTGGCAAAAGACTTTTAAGTTTAAATAAAACACTTGTACAATGAAAGGAGAGTGACCAGTTCTCCCAGCTCAGCTTTTCTCTGGTTTGGTCTGGCTATTTACTAAAAGCAGTCAGGCAGTTGTAAAAGCTGTTGGTCCAGGCTGATTTTCCTATGTCTCCGATCTTACTTCTCTCCTGTTAGACTCTGTGTTTGACTTTACCTTTTGTGCCAAGGGGTGCTTATGGAGTTTGGTGCAAGTATTTTGAGTTGGTGATGATTGAGTTGGGGTGATCTGTTGTGTTTTCAGATAGGCTAAGTTATTCAGTATTCTGTTCTCTTTTGTTTGTGCTTCATTTGGTAATCTTGTAAATAAACTCTGTTTTGATTAAAACTATGTGGTTTGACCAACTACATCCCTCCTGGATTATTCACATTACACCTGCAAAAAACAACTAGCAAAGTTAGGGTCTGGAATACTTTCTTGAAATGTTTTGAGGGGGTCTGGCCTGGTCCTTTGCATTTCTTAATTATGTTGCCAAGCCTGTACATGATACTCCAGCTGAGGTCTAACTAGCATCTTATAAAGTTGAGCTTAAATTCTTTGGACTTGTTGTTGATGCTCCTCTTAATAAAGCAGAGTATAATGCATTTGAATTCACTGTTCTTTCCATCTCTCCTAATACTAAAATGTGGATGTACATTCAGGTTTCTCTGTTACTGTGCACTCTTTAGAATAGTATTCTTTATTTTAAATTCCCTCAGCATTAAACCAAAATGTATCACCTCAAACTTTTCAACATTGAACATCATCTGACAATTATCTGCCCACATTCATCAAATTGTACATTTGAAGTTCTACACTTTCCCATATCTTCAAGTCTTCCATGACCCATAAATTTAAAAATTGTTCCCTGTAAACTAAATTCTAGATCAATAATGTACATTTGGAGAGTAAAGGTTGCAATTATGACCTCTGTGAAATTCCATTATAAATCATCCTCCAGCCTAAGAAATGCCCATTAACTAGCACACACTGTTTCCATCTCTATTCCATTCTTTTAGTTCCTCCGTCACTACCACATCTCTTCTGATGATGCCAGCTTTGACAAGGGGGCCTCTGATATATCCACTTTCTTCTTCGATTGAGGATTCCCCAGCACCATAGTTGGCAGGACCCTCAGCCGGTCCAACCCATTTCCAACTCTTTGACCCTCACCCTCCCTCTTCCCTTCTACGAAAGCAAAACAACCCTGCTTGTCATCATCTACCAGCAGCCACATTTTCCACCAGTTTCAGCTAGATGCCACCACCAGATACATATTTCCCTCCTCTCCCTTATCAACCTTCTGCGGGACTGTTCCCTCTGGGACTCCCTGGTTCACTCCTCCTTCACTCTCAATATGTCCTCAGATCCCCACAGCACCTTCACCTGCAATTGCAGAAGATGTAATAACTGCCCGTTTACCTCCTCTCTCTCCACTATCCAAGGTCCCAAACACACCTTCCAGATGAAGCAGTGCTTTACCTGCACTTCACTCAATCTAGTGTACTTATTCGTTGCACACAATGTGGTCTCCTCTACATTGGGGAAATGAAGTGCAGACTGGGTGAATGCTTTGCAGGAGAAAGTGAGGACTGCAGATGCTGAAGATTAGAGTCGAGAGTGTGGTGCAGAAAAAGCACAGCAGGTCAGGCAGCATCTGAGGAGCAGGAGATTTGACGTATCGGGCATAAGCCCTTCACCGTACATTCTATCTGCAAAAAATATGCCGAGTGTCCATTTGCTTGCCACTTCAACACACCACCATATTCTCTGGTCAACATCTCTGTCTCCAGCAAAGCTTAGTGCTAGCTGAATGAATACCCCCTAATTTTTCACTTCAGAACCTCACAGCCAACTGGATTTAGTATCGAATTGAACAGTTTTAGGGCTTGAGCACCTTGCCCATGGTTTTCCCCACCCCCACTCAACAGGTCTTGTCATCACATGGGCTGCTACCATACACAACCCATTGTCAGCTACTAACAGTGCCTATTAGCAGCAATTCATTCTTCAAGGCTGGTCCTTACAGACTCCTTTGACTGTCCGACTATGTTTCTCTCCTGTTTCGTTCTATCTCTGCATATTATTGACTCCTAACCCCTCCCCCCACTCTTTCTTCTGAATGAAAACCATCCTTCTCTTGGCTAACATCAGTTCTGAAGAAGGGTCACTGGACCAATAACGTTAACTCTGATATCTCTCCACAGACACACTGAGATTTTCCAGCAATTTCTGTTTTTGTTTCAGATTTCCAGCGTCTAAAAGTTAATTGCTTTTTTGCTCTCTGTCTTGTACCATTCAGCCAACTTTGCATCCACATTACTGCGGTTCCTTTTATGCCATGAACTTTAACATTTGCTCACAAATCTATTTTGCAGTACAATTATCAAACACCTCATGGAAATTCATATACACCATATCAACATAATAATCTTTACAAACCCTCTCTGTTAACTCTTTAAATAACTCCAGCAATGAGCTAACATATATTTCTCCTTAGGAAATCCATACTGCTCTCCTTAATTAATTCACAATTGTCCATGTGTATTAACTCTATCCCAAATTAATCCTTCTTGCCTCATCACTGAAGTGAAGACCATAAGATCGTTAAGATATTGGAGAACAATTGGGCCATCTGGCTGATTCAGTCTGCTCTGCCACACCATCATTAGTTGATATGTTTCTCAACCACATTCTCCCGCCTTCTCCCCTTAACCTTTGATCCCTTTTCTAATCAAGAACTTATCTATTTCTGTCGTAAATACGTCCAATGACTTGGCCTCAGTCTTCTGTGGCAATGAGTTCTACAGATTCACCACTGTCTGGCTGAAGAAATTTCTCTTCATCTCAGTTTTAAAGGGTAATCTGTTCACTCTGAAGCTGTGCTCTTGGGTCCTAGCCTCTCCTACTAGTAGAAACATCTTCTCCACATCCACTCTATCCAGACCACTCAGTATTCTGTAATTTTAATGAAGTCTCCCTCATCCATCTAAATTCTATCGATTATAATCCCAGAGTGCTCAACTACTCTTCACGTGACAAGCCTTCCATACCCAGGATCATTCTTGTTAACCCCTCTGCACTCCCTCCAAGACCAGCACATCCTTCCTAAGACACAAAGTCCAAAATAGCTCAAAATATATTCCAAATGTGGTCTAACCAAATGTCACAAAGCTGGTCCTTTCTCAAAGTTACTGTGCCCTCGAGTTTTTTCAGAGATGGGGTAATTGCCCAGGCTCCAACTGACTGGATATAGTCAGAGATGTACAGCATGGAAACAGACCCTTCGGTCCAACCCGTCCATGCCAACCAGATATCCCAACCCAATCTAGTCCCACTTGCCAGCGCCCGGCCCATATCCCTCCAAACCCTTCCTATTCATATACCCATCCAAATGCCTCTTAAATGTTAAGGGATACAGGATCTTCTCAGTCTCTGATGCTGAAGGATGAAGAGATATGTACTCCTGAAGGACTGTTGCCAGAAAAGTACTGGTAATGGGAATTCATGATGAAACAAAAAAAATGTTCAGTTATGTAAGATGAGGTTAGAGTGTCCAGAAAAACAGTGGAGAATTTGTGGCCGAAGTACTGGACAAACTCACAGCTCCAGTAATACAATTTGTCTTTGCGAATGATATAATTGATTCACCAGTAGGAGCGCTGCCTACTGTGATTGAAAAGCCAGCAGGAGACTCCTGCAACTGAAGCAATGCAGGACTCTTATCCTGGAATCTTTCTTGATTGTGTGGTAACTAGGTCACAAATCACAAGTTGAAACAGGAGAGATCAAAGGGTACAGATAAGGAAGCTGAACTGGCATTAGCATAGACTGTGTTCGATCAGATAGTTGAGACAAAACAGGAGCAAATAGGTGGTCGTGCAAATATTTTTATCTCAGATAAATTAATTGAGTTACAGCAGAAAGATTAGATTAGATTAGATTAGATTACTTACAGTGTGGAAACAGCCCTTCGGCCCAACAAGTCCACAGCGACCCTCTGAAGAGTAACCGATCCAGACCCATTCCCCTACACCTAACACTACGGGCAATTTAGCATGGCCAATTCATCTAACCTGCACATCTTTTGGACTGTGGGAGGAAACTGGAGTATCTGGAGGAAACCCACGCAGACACGGGGAGAATGTGCAAACTCCACACAGACAGTCGCTCAAGGTGGGAATTGAAACCAAGTCTCTGGCGCTGTGAGGCAGTAATGCTTAGCCCCTAAAGCAGTTGTATCAAAAGGCATAAATAGAGAAGGAATCTGAATGTAACCCTGAATGTTACTACCTTAGAAATGATGTCTTAATGAGGAAATGCAGATCATCACATATTCAGACAGATGAGAAATGGGCAGAAATTCATCAAATGTGGTCTAACCAAATGTCACAAAGCTGGTCCTTTCTCAAAGCTACAGTGCCCTTGAGTTTTTTTCAGAGAGGGGGTAATTGGCCAGGCTCCAATTAGGCTGAGTTTGAAAGGTTATTGGGGGTCTTTCTGTTTACCCCAACAAATAATGCCTCTGGCCTGCAGCTTTCATGTCTTTAAGAAAAAAGATATAATCAAAGGGGAGTGGGCACTAACTGTGCAGCTAGCCTTCGTTTAGATTAGAGTTCAGCAACAGTGTGTGCGAAGAGGCTGCTGGTACACTTCCTCCTTCTGCTCTTTTGACTTCGTAACATGTAAGCATTTTGTGTCGTTTTTACTATTTGTGCTAAGGGGTCTGTTTATTGGGACTGTTGCAAGTACTTTGGAACAGTATCATTAAGTAGGGATAGCCTGCCAGGTTTGGATAGGATACGTTATCTGGGTACTCTATTTTTGGTTTGTTGTGTTTCATTCTGTAATTTTGCAAATAAATTTTGTTTGTTTAAAACTTGGCAGTCGGACCACAGAATTCACTATGGGAATATCCACTGTACACTCACCTGAAACAAATTGCAAAGTTATAGTCTGGGCGACCTGAATAAAAATATTTTGAGGGTTTGGGTCTGGTCCATAACACAAAGCTTTATACATGTTGAGAAACGATCATATGGGTATTAGCATGGAAACTGGAGGTTTACAATATCTGAAGATGGAAAAAGATATTCATTTTTGGGAACAAACAGATGGATGCCAAAACAATGACGGAAAAAGACTCGACCTCAAAATTATATAGAAAAAATGTTTCGATTGTGATAAAACTAGATATCTTCAAGCTCCTGAAATGAAAAACATATTGTAATAGTGGGAGCACAAGGAACCCTCAGAAAAGTGGACATCAGGAAAGGAAATAGATATTAAACTGTACAAGTGATATCAGTAGAACCTGTTCCCTCAGAATCTTCTTGAAAGGGGCTGATGGTTCACGACAATATTACATATTCTCTCTCAATTATTGCTTGTCAAGGAATTATTTTACCATAGGAGGTGACCTGGCTGGTTCAAAAATATTGGCCTCATTGAGAATGTTGGAATAATCAGGGGAAGTACAAGAAATTAAGATGCAAAGGAGGAACATCCTGCATTGTTTCCTGACTGAGCTGTAACTAAACCTCACATCCATAAAATTACTCAGAAAGAGGAAGAGTCAATGCAGAGGGAAATGGTGTCAAATCTATTTCACTGACACTATTTTGAAAAGTAATTTACATTTCAACTTAATCTCAAGAAGCATGAGAAAGACGGCATCTAACTTTAAAGAACATGAATAGTATCAATGTCAGAAATGCCCTAATAGAGTTATAGAGACATACGGCACGGAAAGAGAGCCTTTGGTTCAAGTCATCCATGCTGACCAGATATCCCAAATAAATCTAGTCCCATTTGCCAGTATTTGGCCCAGATCCCTCTAAACCCTTCTTAATCATACAAACATCCAGATGCCTAGGAAGGGTTTAGAGGGATTTGGGCCAAATGCTGGCAAACTGGACTAGATTTATTTAGGATATCTGGTCGGCATGGATAAGTTGAAACAATGGTCCTTTTCCGTGCTGTGTGTCTCTAATGCTCTTTTAGGGCATTTCTGACACTGATACTATTCATGTTCCATGAAGTTAGATACCGTTTTCTCATGCCCCTTCATAAGTTGATTATTGGTTGAAACATAAATTGTTTTATTCTCAAAATATTCAGAATTTCTTTGAATATTTGTGTAATACAACTTGAACCTTGATCTGTTTGCATTTCCCTGGATAATCCATTTTTTGCAAAAGTTGAATTAACTTCTCTACTCCCATTTTGGCTACAATATAGTCATAGAGATGCACAGCACAGAAACAAACCCTTCAGTCTAATTCGTCCGTGACCAGATATCCTAACCTAATCTAGTCCCATTTGCCAGTACTTGGCCCATATCCCTCTGTACCCTTCCTATTCATATACCCATCCAGATGCCTCTTAAATGTTGTAATTCTACCAGTTCCCACCACTTCATCAGGCAGCTCATTCCATATACGCACAATTTTCTGCTCGAAAATGTTGCCTCTTACATCCCTTTTAAACCTTTCCCCCCTCTCCCTAACCTATACCCTCTAGTTCTGGACTCCCCTACCCCAGGGAAAATACCTTGCCTACTTACCCTATCTATGCCCCTCATGATTTTATAAACCTCCATAAAGTCTCCCCTCAGCCTCCGATGTTCCAAGGAAAACAGCCTCAGCTTATTCAGCATTTCGTTGTAGCTCAAATCCTCCAACCCTGGCAACATCCTTCTAAATCTTTTCTGAATCCTTTCAAGTTTCACAACATTCTTCTGATAGGGAGGAGACCAGAATTGCATGCTATATTCCAAAAGTGGCCTAACCAATTCCCTGTACAGATGCAACATGACCTCCTAACTCCTTTCATATGATTGGGATAATGGAATTTCCTTGTTACTGTTTTATAAATTTATAAACCAAAAGATCAGCTGCTACACTTCCAATTTATGTGTCAAATTTCAGAGAAAATACTGTTCAAAGCAAGTGAGTTGGCCAAAAAGTATTTGAAGAGTGCTCAGCAAACAATGAAAGCTAGAGCAGAAACAAGATGAAAGCTTGAAATTTTGTCTTTGGAGACAAGATGTTCATATTGTTACCTGTCTTTGGGGTACCATTAAAAGTGAGGTTAACTGGACCTTATCAAATCAAAAAGAAACTCAAATATATGAACTTTGCCATGAGTACTCTAAACAAAAGAAAAGAAAATCAGTAAGTATGTCATGTTAATATGCTAAAGGACACTATAACAGAGAAGATAGTCAGAAGTGTGTTTTTACATTGGGTCAGTAAACAGGGGCATATTAAAAGTATCAGGATGATTTGAGAAGGAATCAGAAATTGAAAATTCTGAGGGCAACCCTCCAATAATCAGATTGGATAATAGGGAGGTGCTTAACAAATTAGATAAAATACTGCTTACTCCCATAAAACTATTGGGGTGACTAACAAAATCTGTTTATGACTCATGATCAATTTCTGTGAATAGGCTAAGAAAACCACTTTTCTCTCGACATGATTACAATGTAGGAGATACTTTACCCACAAGAATATCAAGATCCTTATAGACTACATGCACAAAGTTATCCAGAGTGGGAAAGAGATCACGATGGACAATGACATTATTGAAGTAGCTAGAGGTCACCATTGTGATGGTTCCAAATCACACAGATTGCAATCAGTGTGTGTGGATTAACAAAGGCATAGATTACAGTAACAAAGATGGATGCACATATTATCTTATTGGCAAGTAAAGGGATTTTGGCAAGTCTGATGCAGTTAAAGGTGTATCAGTTTTGTAACTGGATAGTCTTTATAAATGTTAAGTTATATTGACAAGGTTTCCCATGGGAGACTGATTAGCAAGGTTAGATCTCATGGAATACAGAGAGAACTAGCCATTTGGATACAGAACTGGCTCAAAGGTAGAAGACAGAGGGTGCTGGTGGAGGGTTGTTTTTCAGACTGGAGGCCTGTGACCAGTGGAGTGCCACAAGGATTGGTGCTGAGCCCTCTACTTTTTGTCATTTACATAAATGATTTGGATATGAGCATAAGAGGTACAGTTAGTAAGTTTGCAGATGACACCAAAATTGGAGGTGTAGTGGACAGCAAAGAGGGTTACCTCAGATTACAACAGGATCTGGACCAGATGGGCCAATGGGCTGAGAAGTGGCAGATGGAGTTTAATTCAGATAAATGCGAGGTGCTGCATTTTGGGAAAGCAAATCTTAGCAGGACTTATACACTTAATGGTAAGGTCCTAGGGAGTGTTGCTGAACAAAGAGACCTTGGAGTGCAGGTTCATAGCTCCTTGAAAGTGGAGTCACAGGTAGATAGGATAGTGAAGAAGGATAGTATGTTTTCCTTTATTGGTTAGAGTATTGAGTACAGAAGTTGGGAGGACATGTTGTGGCTGTACAGGACACTGGTTAGGCCACTGTTGGAACAGTGCGTGCAAATCTGGTCTCCTTCCTATTGGAAAGATGTTGTGAAACTTGAAAGGGTTCAGAAAAGATTTACAAGAATGTTGCCAGGGTTGGAGGCTTTGAGCTACAGGGAGAGGCTGAACAGGCTGGGGCTGTTTTCCCTGGAGCGTCGGAGGCTGAGAGGTGGCCTTATAGAGGTTTACAAAATTATGAGGGGCATGGATAGGATAAATAGACAAAGTCTTTTCCCTGGGTACAGGGAGTCCAGAACTAGAGGGCATAGGTTTAGGGTGAGAGGGGAAAAATATAAAAGAGATATATAAGGGGCAACTTTTTCATGCAGAGGGTGGTATGGGTTTGGAATGAGGTGCCAGATGATGTGGTGGAGGCTGGAACAATTGCAACATTTAAGAGGCATTTGGATGGGTATATGAATAGGAAGGGCTTAGAGGGATATGGGCCGGGTGCTGGCAGGTGGGATTAGATTGGATTGGGATATCTGGTCGGCATGGATGGGTTGGACCGAAGGGTCTGTTTCCATGCTGTACATCTCTATGACTATGACTTTGTGTCATTTGCAATGAAAAATGCACTAGAAACGTTTAATGGATAATCACCAAGGTCATTAAGAAATACGTTACTTAGTTGCATACATTGATGACCTGGTTGCATTTAGCAAACTTGGGAGGAATTTTACATCCCTTGGGAAAATTACTATATTGACGTGAGTGTACTTTATTTTAGGTTTGTTCGGCATTTCAGTATTGTTGTGGCTTCTTTGAAAAGTCTGTTTAAAAAAAAGGCAGGAAATTAGAATAGACAAAGTGATATTGATTATCACACTGGGTTTAGCCAGACCACTAGAGGTATTTTAAACTGGCTTCATGTCAGTGATTTTGATATTAGTGCAATTTTGATATAGAAAAATTAGATAGGCATCAAATAGCCAGTTATTTTTCATGGAAACTGAACACGTGCCAAGAGTAATCGTCAACTTGGATAAAGTGATTATGAGTTTGGAAATAGGTCTATGACCTTCTGAAGTAAAAAAAAGTCCAACAACTCTTCAGATGCTATCGTTTATAAAAAAAGGCAGAAAATTTGAATGATCAAAGAAATGTAAGAGTTCCTTTGAAAGCTTGACAGCTACACTGATTAGCACATTAATTTAATAAAACTACATTATGCTAAGATATTTAAACTTAAACCCTGTAATTTTCACTCTAAACCACACACTATCCTGATTTGTAACAGTCATTGTAGCTGGATCAAATCCTAAAACTCCCTCAAAACAGCACTTTGGATGTATCTAAAGGCAGTCCCCATATCTTCTTTAAAACATTTCAGGTTAAGAATATGAGACTCTCTTGTTAGATTTAATGCTATTTTCATACAACTTAAAAATTGTTCTTGTAGCAGGAAAAGACAATATTATTGTAAACGATATGAAGAGCTATTATGAAGGAAAACAAATGCCAAAGTTAAAATGAATTGAACAGAACATGACTGCTATGGAAGGTCACGTGTATTTAATATGAATATGATGTTATTGTCAAATTGTAAGCTAAGTGGAATAGATGTAGTGTTAGGAGGAAATAAAAATAGAAAAATTCCTTTTCACTATTTCTCTGTGGGAAGGCATAATGGAGATGCATGTTTCTTACTACTATTATATCATTTAGAAACTTGAGTCCTAAAGGAGAAGGACAATGTATTGCTTTAAATTTGCATTTCTATATTATGAGTGTTAAGAAGGGGGAAGACCTTTATTCATTTCTTCATTGGATGTGCATGTCAGTATCAAGGTCAACATTTATTGCTATCCCACTAGCCCTGGAAGAAAGTGATGATGAATTGTCTTATGAAACAATTATGGTTCTTGGGGAATATCTAATTTATGAACACGTGTACTTACAAATGCAATTCCATACGTGGTTTAAATTTTAAAGACCTAATGTATGAACATTTCTAATAATTACAAATGGTTACTTTCCATTGTTTTGCATGGTGCTCCAACTTGCGAATAAATTGACTCATGAACAGACTCCAGAACCTGTTCATAACCCAAGGACTGCCTGTCTATATATCTGAAATGCGGTTTGGAAGGGAGTTTTAGGATCTTGATCCTGCAACAATGATTAACATCAGAATGGTGTGTGGCTTGGAGTGAAAATTGCAGGATCTGTGTTCAAAAATCTCAGCATAATGAAATATTGTTAATCCAATGTGGTAAGCAGTGCAGCTTTCAAACTTCTAAAGGAACTCATTCATTTTTTTGTCCATTCAAATTTCCTATGTTGTTTAATAAATGGTCAGAGGAGCCACAACAGTACTAAAATCAAAATAAACTTTCAATAAGATACAGAGGAACCTCGAATATCTGAACAATATGGGTGGGAAGTATTTTGTCGGATAATTGAATGCCGGATAATACATTTTAGCCAAGCATTGGGATCTTGCAATCGTGCTAAATAATCTGAAATTCGAATAATTGAATGCTGGATAATCGAAGATCCTCTGTATACCACAATTTCCCATTTGATTTAGACACAGGAAAATTCAAGGTAACTCTTATTTTTGTTTCTCAAGGTGCAAGATTGGCTTGTGGTCAGTATGACCCAAATGCATCACTCTTGCTTTGGCAAATTCACTTCTTTAGCCCAATTTACATGCAAATTGTTTATTTATAACTGATCAAACAATTTGTTAAAGGGATGTAGATGTTCATCCTAGATTTGTTAACACAACTAAGTCATCAATGTATTTAACATAACAACATATTCCTTCAATGACCTTGGTGATTATCCTTAAATTATTTTTCATTCCAAATGGCATGGCTTTACATTGATAAAGTCTATCCAGATTACAAAAAACTGATATATTTTTCGCTGCATCAATCTTGCCAACATTCTTCTATTTGCTAATACCTCTTTAAGTTGATCTGGATTGTGACATTCCCAGGCAACCCCTGCCCTTCTTCTTTTGATTTGTAGAGGCCACAGATTTGGAAGGTGCTATTTGAAAATCTCAGTGAAATATTGCAATGCATCTTACAGATAATACACATTGCTTCTATGATGCATCAAGTAGGCTGTTTGTCCTGATGATGTGAAGCTTCTTCAGTGTCACTGGGACTGCACTGAAACAGGCAAGAGTTGAGTATTCCATTACACTCCTGTCTGAAGGTAAGGTATAGGCATTGCAGAGGCAGGAGGTTTGTTACTTGTTGCATAATTCCTAGCTCTAATCTACATTTGTAGCAACAGCATTTACATGGCTGCTCCAATTCAGTTTCACATCAATGGTAACCCCAGGATGTTTATAGTGAAGGATTCAGCAATACTACTGTTATTGAATACAAAGAAGTATTGGTTAGATTCACCTAGTTGAAGATGGTCATTACCTGGCACTTGTGTCACATGTATTTTACTTGCTATTTCTCAGCTCAGGCTTGAATGTCGTCCAAGACTTGCTGAATGTGATAAAGACTGCTTCAGTCTTCAAGGTGTTGCAAAGGGTGCTGACTATTATTTATTCACCAGCATAAATCCCCACTTTTATCTTCTTGTTATTAATACATGGGGTGTAGGGAACTGCTGGGGTTGCAACAGAATTTATTGCCATTCCTAATTGCCCACAGGACAATTAAGAGCCAACCCCATTGCTCTGGATTTGGAGTGACGTGTAGGCCAGATCAGTATTTTCACTTCCCTAAAGAGCATTAAATAAAGCAAATAGATTTTTAGAGCAACTGACATAGTCACAATATGACTGGCTTCTAAAGAATGAGTTTTTTTCTACTGGATTTAAATTTCACAATATGTCATGGTGGGATTTGAATCCATACCTCTAAAACATTAGCCTAGGAATTTGGATTGTTTGCTATGTAACATTGCCAGTGCATTACACCTCCTCTATACTGAAGCAAGCGTCGATGCACTAGCTAAAGATGATTGGACCAAGACACTACTCTGAAGAACTGTTATAGTGCTGTCAGGGGCTGAAATTATCTCCAGCAACCAAAATCATTTTCCTTTGTGCTGGGCATAACTTCAACATCCAAGAGTTTTCTCCCTGATTCCCACTGACTCTGGTTTTGCTGGTCATTTTGATAACATATTAAATCAAATGCTGTCCTAATGTCAAAGACAGTCAATAATACCTCACCTCTAGAATTTAGCCCTTTTGTCCAAATTTGGACCAAGGCTGATATGAAGCCAGGATCTGAGTGGCCCTGGCAGAAACCAAACTTACCATCAGTGAGTGGGCTATTCCTTCTCAAGAAATGCTTGATACCATTATTGATGATAACTTTCATTTTTGCTGATGATTGACAATAGATTGATAAGGTGGTAGCTGGACTGGTAAGATTTGTCCTGCCTTTTCTGCACAGTATACACTTTGGAAATTTTCAAATTGTTGAGTATTGTAATAGTTTTAATTTTTGTTTCATTTTATATTTGTTCTGCAAGTTGTGCTAGGTTGTCTGGAGATTGTTTATAAACACTCTAAGATGGTTAATTGCTTGAGGTGAATGGGTCCGGGCAGTAGAAGAAATAAAACTGCTGTTGCCTAGCAACAGGAGTAAAATATCACAGAACGACTCAAAACGTTACAGTGATAAGAAGTCTGGCCAGAAAACTGCTATGTTGCTCTGAAAGTGCTTCAAAGTCAGCAAGAGAGTTCCAGAAACCATTTCCAGTTGTATATCATGACAACTGAAGATGGAAGCTTCACATAAGGGCAACCTTTCACTGAGGTTTGTGTGTCAGAAAGGTTGCTGTTCAGTATAAAAGAGTTCAATCTTTCTATCTAATAAGATTTTTTAATAAGATTTTGCACACTGTAATATAACTTCTTTTTGTGCAATCAGCTTTTATGTTCTTTTGATAAAAATACATCGGCAACCTTCTGTGAACATATTCAGTGACTGACCACAACAGTAAATAAATCGCAAAAATTACCTTATGATGTATCAATCCAGGTCTCACTTTGGCTTTGGCTGGTCCAGTAGTGCTATCATCTGGGATCATAACATCCGTCACTACTGCTCTTCCATTCCTCCTCCTCCTCTGCTATGTAGCTTAGCCATATATGGTGCCACAGGCATGAATTGTGCATCACTCCTCTGAGAAGCAATTGCTCTGACTAGGATTCATAATAGAAAACCTATTTGTGAGCCACCTTGTCTCAGGGAACTGTTGTACTATCTGCATGTCCAGTGGTCACCCATTCCCTATCTGCCTGCATGCCCCCATCCTGTAATGTGACCACCTTATGAAATGTGCCATACCCATATTCCCCTGCCTCACAGATATATCACAGTAACTCCAGCTGCTGCTTGAATTCAAAACCCCAGAACTGACATTTCTGTGTTCCTGCTGCCTGTGATATTCCCTGCACCAGTGCTCATCTAGATCATCTGAAATGTCCACAACTCCCCACAAGCCATGGAATGTGTTTGTCGTATGGCTGAGCTGCACTGTTAAACTGTAAACCTACTTTTACAATATTTATTGTTAGCATTTGAAAAGTAGATTTACGCAATGTTGTTCACCAGTCAGCTACTTCCCCTGTACATATAAATTGAATACTTAAGGCTAAGAATAATAACCAATTCCCACCGGGTGAAAAACAATTTAAGTAAAGGAGCAACTCTTTTCCTCTTCATGGAACTCCTCAACTCACTAAACTGCCAGGACCCTGTTCAAGTCACATTCAGTGACAGAAAAGGAGTCTAATCCAGTTTCCTTAATTCATTGGAGGATAGTTCTTATTTGCTGGTTAAGGAGGGTTTTTGTGTCATGGTAGTGTTTCTTCCTCTGAACCTGGAGTCCTGGGTTCAAGTCTTTCATGCTGTAGAATTATGTATTATCATCTCTGAATAGATTGATAAGAAAATACCTACACTTGTTTACATCTCTTGTCTCAAGTTTGAACAGTAACTTTCAATTAAATGATAGCTACAAAACATTGAGATTTTTAGAAAAAGAATTAAAATTACCCTGGCTCACTGAGTCTCCAGCAGTTTATTCAAGTTATGCTGGAATGCTGTATGTACATGTTTTGGTACCACTATCTAATGAAACAGAAATTCCTCCCTTAGGAGTAGTAGGGAAGTCATCAATTCTGCATTTCCAGAGGAGACTTCAGAACATTCTTCAAACCTTTTGTATATCAGTTCATCCCTGGAGACAGTGTTGAATGATTTTTTCAATACTGCGATGACACAGCTGGGAAGTTCTTCATTGGAGTCGGAAGCGTTTCATTTTGTCAAGCCAGCAGTTCAAACTTTTCCCAGTGTGTACGGGAGAAGTAGAGAGAAACACAAGTTTAAGCTGATTATCTTCTTCTTCAAGGGGTTGTGATGGTTTGGGTTCAAAGTATTTGTCTCTTGAATCAATTTTTCCCTGAATGGTCTTCACTGCTGCTACATAAATGTCATTATGAGCATCACAGCCCAGTTGCTGAAAACACACTTCATCCAAAATTCTATCCTAGACCAAGACCAGATCCCATTCACCAATCAACACAATTCATGTTGACTCATTTTGATCTGTATGAACACTAATTTAAAATGTTCAGAATTGAGCTTAAATCTTTTGTTGTCTTACTCATCTTTATCATTTGAATGGAAATAAGGTCAGATGAGTATGTGAAATGAGTTGCCAATTTTGTGTTACTGCACAGGTATAAAAATTTAACTACACAAAATGCTTGATATATAATTACTTAAGTATTCTTTTCTTATATATAGTGAAAGAAAAAAACTCCAACTTTAAATAACAAATGCAATGTATTTTATAGCTCTACGAAAATAATCTGAATACGTCTCTGGCAGTTGACTTCTCTACCTATTCTAGTCAAGGACTTTATTGATCTTACTTAAGCAAGATTTTTCCACTCAAGGGTGTGCGAAGCTCCAGCTGGCTTATGATTCATATCACCTTGGAAACCACATGTTTTGTGTATGAATATCATTTTTTCCATATTCTAGCACATTACTTTGGGTCAGTCTGAGCAATATATGACTGCCATTATAACAGTGTATTATTAATTATACAATGACAAATTCTATACATGTAACAACTCATTTTTTGACATTAATTGACTTCACTCAAAATTTTAGATTTTCTAGATCTTACTTCTTAAGAGGTGCCATTGTGAAGGATTTTAAATAAGGTTGATAGGAAGGAACATTTGTCTTTATCATGAGGAAACTCGATGGCATTGATCATGCACTCTTCTTTTAGTTGTAATAGATACACATTGTCTAACTGTAGCACATTATATTTCAATGTAGAATTGATGAACTATGTAAATATCATGTGAAATAAAATAAAATACAAACTTAGAAGGAAGTTACTGCAGATGCTGGAATCTGTAATAGAAACAACAAATGCTGGTGATCACAGTGGGCCAGACAGTATCCATGGAGAGCAAGGTAACATTGAGTCTTGATGACTCTTCATCAGAGCTCTGATGACTCGAAACATTAGCATGCTCTCTCCATGGATGCTGTCTGACCGGCTGTGATCTCCAGCATTTGTTATTTTCAAAACTACAAATTTGGCAGTTATTTTCTTTTAACTGCCAGAACCAGAGAGAAAAACATTATTTTGCAAAAATGAAGGCAAAGCAAGTAAAAAAAAAGTAAGTTCAGAAAACGTTAAATTGATAATACAAAACCATCATCAGCCGTGCCCTAGTAATCCAAGCTAAGTCAAGCTCCAGGTTTTCTTTGTAGACCCAATCTGAATTGGTCTGAATCACATACTGCTAAGGACTTTTGGATTGAGGCTTAAAATGTTGCTATAAAATATTATGTTAATACAATTTGGCTATAAAATCACATATAGACAAGTGTCTTCCTTGATATTCTTCATTCCTCCCACTGATTCCTATTCTATCCTAGCTGCTGAAGTGTACTTTCTGTAACTACCTCTTGACCAGCAACTAACTCCAAATACCTGACACAAAAAAATAAGGAAACATTGCCACTCAAATGTATACAACTCACAAACAGCTCGAGACGCAACAGCAACACACCTGCCTTTTGCTCTGAACTCTAATCTGATTGGCTTACATGTATGTAATCTTTGAAAGTTAGTTACATTTACCAAGTTAATTATGGCAACAAATTATATAATCAAGAGAGAATGATATATGTAATATGCACAGAACAAATTACACACAAAGAAAATATTTGTATGTTCCATTGCTTACAAAATATCAAAATCATTACCTCTGAAAAGGAAAAAAGAATCCAAGAGTTCCATAATGTGAATTAAATCATGTCTAAGGGGATGAGGTAAATGACAAATCTGCTCAAGTCTTGGAGCAAATTACTGTCGATACAATAAATACATCATTCACCACTAAAATTTGAGCTTTTGCTTATATGATCTTAATGAAACATATCCAGAAGATAGGAAAAGGAAATTTCACAATATATAAAGCCATAGAGTTCAAGGGTTTGAAATAACTTGTTTCCTACAATACTCAAACAGAGCCATTAAAATTTCATAATTTGTTTAAGTGACATGAATTAGAGTCGCAAAGTCACATAGCATGAAAACAGACTCTGGTCAAACTCATCCACGCCAAACAAATATCCTAAATAAATCTAGTCCCATTTGCCAGCATTTGGCCAATACCCCTCTAAACCCTCCTTATTCATATACCCATCCAGCCTCCACCAGTTAATCTGACAGCTGATTCCATACACACACCCTCTGCGTGAAAAAGGTGTCCATTAGGTCCCTTCTCAATCTTTCCTTTGATACCTTAAACCTATGCCCTCTAGTTTTGTACTCCCACAGCCAGGGGAAAGGATCTTAGCTATTCACCCTGTCCATGCCCCTCCGGATTTTATAAATCTCTGTAAGATCGCCCCTCAGTCTCTGATGCTCCAGAAAAAATAGCCATAGCCATAGCCTATGGGCGGCATGGTGGCACAGTGGTTAGCACTGCTGCCTCACAGCACCAGAGACCCAGGTTCAATTCCCACCTCAGGCAACTGTGTGTGTGGAGTTTGCACATTCTCCCCATGTCTGCTTGGGTTTCCTCCAGGTGCTCCAGTTTCCTCCCATAGTTCAAAAATGTGCAGGTTAGGTGAATTGGCCATGCTAAATTGCCCGTAGTGTTAGGTGAAGGGGTAAATGTAGGGGAATGGGTCTGTGTGGGTTGCTCTTCGAAGGGTTAGTGTGGACTTGATGGGCCAAGGGCCTGTTTCCACACTGTAAGTAATCTAATCTAATCTAATCTAATCTATTCGGCCTCTCCCTATAGCCCAACCCTTCAACACTGGCAACATCCTTGTAAATCTTTCAAGTTTCACAACATCTTTCCTATAGCAAGGAGACCAGAATTGCATGTAGGATTCCAAAAATGGCTTAACCAACATCCTGTACAGCCACAACATGACCTCCAAACTCTTATACTCAATGCACTGACCAATAAAGGCAAGCATATGAAATACTTTCTTCACTATCCTATCTACCTGAGACTTCACTTTCAAGGAACTGCATACCTTCACTCCAAGGTAATACTCCCCTGTGTATCATTAAGTGTATAAGTCCTGCCCTGACTTCCAAAATGCAGCACTTAACATTTATCCAAATTAAACTCCACCTTCCACTCCTCGGCCCACTGGCCCATCTGATCGAGACCCTGTTGTACTCTGAGATAACCTTCTTCGTTGTCTACTGCACCTCTAATTTTGGTGCCATCTGCAAACTTACCAGCCATACCTCTTATGTTCACACTCAAACCATTTATATAATTGACAAAAAGCAGTGGATCCAGCTCCAATCCTTGTGGCACACTGCTGGTCTCCAGTCTGAAAAGCAACTCTCCACCACCACCCTTATGGCTTCTGTATCAAAATGGCTAGTTCTCTCTGTATTCCATGTGATCTAACCTTACTATGTCAGAGTGCCAGGAACTGAGACCAAAGGTATACAAACCAGAGGCTCCCTCAGCCCCATAGTCTCATTTCTTGGCACGCTGACATACAGACTAGCTAAGGAACTTCAACGCAAACTGAAGAAGACTTCTAGTAGAAGACTCATGCCACACCATTCACTCCAGCCAGAATTCCCGAACATCATCAAAGATACCAAGGTAGAGGAAAATGAGGTCATGGTTTCCTTTGATGTGGCGGCCCTATTCACACCAATAAACATCACCTTGGCCAGCATCCTTATTGATATAAAGTTCACTAAAGAGTAAGAGAACAACAACAGACTCCCCTTCCTGGATGTCACAGTAGAACGAAAAGCCAATGGAGAGCTGCAGACCAGCGTGTACAGGAAAGCAACACACACAGGCCAGATCATCCCAACACCCACAAATTGAGCTGTATCATGACATTATTTAAATGAACCACAACACACTGCAGCACCCAGGAACTATGAGACGCCAAAGATAAACACCTATACAACGCATTCATGAACAACGGGTACCCGAAAAGCACAGTCTGCCTTTGTTGCAAGGGGCTAGGGTTCAAAAAGAGGGAGGTATTGTTACAGCTGTAGAAGTTGTTGGTCAGGCTGCACCTCAAATACTGTGTACAGCATTAGTCCCTGTATTTAAAAAAAACATTCTGGTGTTGAAGGCAGTTCAGGAGGGATCCACGAAGCTGTTTTCCAAGATGAAGGAGTTGACTTATCAAGGCCTTTATTCATTTCAGTTTAGAAGAATGAGGGGTGATCTTATTGAAGCATAAAAGGAAAGTATCCCCACTGCAGTAAGTTGTTGGCCCTTGCAATGCAAGTGTAGATATTTTCTAAATAATTTGTCCAGCAACGTTAGTATAATGTCAGTGCATGCTCCTAGATCACATTCTGGTGCATAGCTGAGTAGCCAGGATAATCAAAATGGGCTTATGTATGTTGGATGCCAATGTCCAGGGAGGTGGATTGAGTATGGCTGATGTCCCTGTCCCCTGTCCTGAGCTGACTGAGTTGCAGACAGCATGGAGGTGGATCGAAGCAAGTGGCAAGCTGAATCTGCCAGGTACATATTTTGGTTTCCTTGTCAAGTTTTTGAGATATTTAGCTTGTTTGATGGGAATGTGGGAGTATGAACATTAATGAAGTTAGTTTGGTGTTAACAAGGTGTTTAACAAGCAGTAATTACGTCAATTGATATTTCTGTTGCCTGTGAAAAGTTTGCCATGCCAGCTGTGAAAAGCATAAAAGATGGAGTGACATGAGCCCTATTTCGTGATGGGTCTCGCTGCAATTTTTGTCAAATTTTACCACTCAACATATCCACACTTTTATAAGTTTCCACCCTATTCTCCATTTGCTAGACCTCTGTCCACTCACCTAATCTTACCATATGCCTTTATAGTTTCTTTACTTGCCCATTTCTTTCTTTGACAAATGGTCATTCTATCTAAGTCATTTATATAAATTATGAAAGATTTAGCACCAACACTGATCCCTGTAACATACCATCCATTACATCACAGAATCCTATAATCCCAGCAGTGCGGAAACAGGACATTCGACCCATTGAGTCTGCACCAATTCTCTAGGAGCATCCCACTTAGATCCAGAACCCAATCCAACCAATGTAAATTTAATGGCTAATCCACCTAACCTACACATCCCTGGACACCAGTGGGGAATTTAGTATAGCCAGTCAACCAAACATGCATATCTTTGAACTTGCCATCTTGCCAACCAGAAAATGATAGCACTATGTCTGTTTTTCTTTTCTTGTTAGCTAGTCATCTACTATTCATCAAAATGTTACTACCTGTACCATGAACTTTTATTTTGGTGATTTTTTTTTACTTCTTTAAATGAGCTTATATATATTGAAACCTACTACTTGAAATAAGGTTTATTTTATTTGTTCATGGAATGTGAGCATCTGTGGCAGATAAGGGTAAACCACATTTTTGTGTGTCTACAGTCATATATTTGTCAGGTACAGATGACAGATTTCCTTTGCTAAAGGGTGTTACTGAACCAAATAAGTGTCTACAACAATTGGCAGTGATTACATGGTTACATTTTTATTTTAAATATTATTGAATTCAAACTTCACTATGGTGGGATTTTCAAACCTATGTCACCAGAATAACAGACTAGGGTTCTGGATTAATAGTTTCCTGATACTGCACTTACAACTGCACCACCACCTCCTCCTTAGATTAGATACTCCTTTACTAGCACATTTTAAAATTACTAATACATTTCCAGGTCTTTAAAGGATTATGTAAATGAGCAAAACACTCACCAACAAATTAATTAGTTGCTTGTCTGAGATAATACCTATTTTTATTTGAAATGTAGTTAGGGGATTGAGTGGGCTCACAGAGCTGACCTTTGACTGGCTTTCTGACCCTCTCATGAAATTTTTCAACTGCTGTTTTCTTGCTGGTTGTTCCAGTTAGAAAAATAAAGTTGCACCCCACTCACATCCTCACTGAGCACTCTTAATCACCCATCTCTCAAATTTACAGCTTGTTTCAGTCGCACTCCAATAGAACTGCCCTCTAAATCTTTGTTTTACACTACTGAGATTTAAATGAATGAGCTTTCTGACAACTACAGAACTGGATTAGACCAGTTACTTAATTAACTAATCTTAACTGTTCTACACCAATAGTTCAACTGTAACTTCTGACTGCCTTGTTCAGTCTGGGGAGAGCTAGTGCACTATGAATAAGAGAATCTGGCAAAATCTACTCAACAGTTAAGATGCTGTCAGAGAAGAGTTAATTGACTGTTAATATCACTGGCTGCAATCTTATCACTGCAGAAGATCATTTTCCAGGCTCAGCTTGAGTCTAACTTTAGTCTCAACGTTTCCAAAATCTCGTTTCTGGATGAAATACTATATTCATGAGAAAAGTGGGCCAACATCAACACTGCAAGATCAACTTATGGAAAAGAATGTTTACTGACCACAGATTTCTGTACTCAGTCAAATATTACATGAAATGATGGTAATAACATTTTTTAAAAAAAAACTAAACCTAATTGTAATCTCTTCCCTCTCCTTCTGCTTGTTACTTTCTTCCTTGTTTGTGAGTATGTGTGTGGTATCTGTATAGCTGTTGTGGTTCTGTTCGCTGAGCCGGGAATTTGTGTTGCAAACGTTTCGTCCCCTGTCTAGCTGACATGCTCAGTGCTTGGGAGCCTCCTGTGACCGCTTCCGTGATGTTTCCTCCGGCATTTGTAGTGGTTTGAATCTGCCGCTTCCAGTTGTCAGTTCCAGCTATCCGTTGCAATGGTTGGTATATTGGGTCCAGGTCGATGTGCTTATTGATTAAATCTGTGGATGAGTGCCATGCCTCTAGGAATTCCCTGGCTTTTCTCTGTTTGGCTTGTCCTATAATAGTACTGTTGTCCCAGTCGAATTCATGTTGTTTGTCATCTGCGTGTGTGGCTACTAAGGATAGCTGGTTGTGTCGTTTCATGGTTAGTTGGTGTTCATGGATGTGGATCGTTAGCTGTCTTCCTGTTTGTCCTATGTTGTGTTTTGTGCAGTCCTTGCATGGGATTTTGTACACTACATTGGTTTTGCTCATGTCGGGTATCGGGTCCTTCGTTCTGTGAGTTGTTGTCTGAGAGTGGCTGTTGGTTTGTGTGCTGTTATGAGTCCTAGTGGTTGCAGTAGTCTGGAAATGCTCTTGATATATGGTAGTGTGGCTAGTCCTTTGGGTTGCGGCATGTCCTCGTTCCGTTGTCTTTCCTTTAGGCATCTGTTGATGAAATTGCGCGGGTATCCGTTTTTGGCGAATACATTGTATAGGTGTTCTTCTTCCTCTTTTTGCAGTTCTGGTGTACTGCAGTGTGTTGTGGCCCTTTTGAATAGTGTCTTGATGCAACTTCTTTTGTGTGTGTTGGGGTGGTTGCTTTCGTAGTTCAGAACTTGGTCTGTGTGTGTGGCTTTCCTGTATACCTTTGTGGTGCATTCTCCGTTAGGTGTTCTCTGTACCATCACGTCTAGGAATGGGAGTTGGTTGTCCTTTTCTTCCTCTCTAGTGAATCGGATTCCTGTGAGTGTGGCATTGATGATCCGGTGTGTGTTCTCTATTTCTGTGTTTTTAATGATTACAAAGGTGTGATCCACATATCTGACCCAGAGTTTGGGTTGAATTTGCAGTAAGACTGTTTGTTCTAATCTTTGCATTACCGCTTCTGCTAGGAGTTCAGAGATGGGTGAGCCCATGGGTGTGCCATTGATTTGTTCATATATTTGGTTGTTGAATGTGAAGTGTGTTGTGAGGCACAGGTCCAGTAGTTTGAGTATGCAGTCTTTGTTGATAGGTTCAACGTCCTGTTGTCTATTCTGTATGTCCAGCAGGTTGGCTATTGTTTCTCTGGCTAGGGTTTTGTCAATAGAGGTGAACAGTGCCGTTACATCGAATGAGACCATGGTTTCTTCCTTGTGTATGTGTATATTTCTGATGATGTCCAAGAATTCCTGTGTTGATTGTATAGAGTGTCTGGATCCACTGATCAGATGTTTCAGTTTCTGCTGTAGTTCTTTAGCCAGTTTGTGTGATGGTGTCCCTGGTAGTGATACTATGGGTCTGAGTAGGATGTCTGGTTTGTGCACTTTAGGTAGTCCATAGAATCTGGGGATGTTGTTGCTTTCAGGTTTGATTCTTTGTAGGTCAAACCTGGTTACCTGTCTGTTTCTTTGTAGGTTCCTCAGTTTGTTGTTTATCCTATTGGTGAGCTGTCGGGTGGGGTCAAACTCCCTTCACAGGAGGCTCCCAAGCACTGAGGATGTCACCTAGACAGGGGACGAAACATCTGCAACACAAATTCTCAGCTCGGCGAACAGAACCACAACAATGAGCACCCGAGCTACAAATCTTCTCACAAACTTTGAGTATCTGTATAGTGACAAACATCCCCAAGGTTTGAATACATGATTAAATCATACTTCTTTTGTTTTAATCCTAAAGAGAGTTTTGCGTTTATCTTTTAAAAATTGAAAATCCGTGAACAAATGAATTAAAGTGAATGTGTCATGGTCTATTTCATAAAGAAAAATAAAGATAAGTGAAAACTAAAAATGTCTCTGAATATGGACAGAAGACGAGAAAAATAAAAATAATTCACCTTCATCTCCTTATTCTGTAATTCTTTCAAAATTGATAACAAATCAAAAGCAAAGAATTTAAAGTCAAATCACTTATGGTAGTGGTGCCTACAATCATAAACTGCATTAATCACACATGCAGTCATATTCTAAAATATTCATCTTGATATGGTCATTCAAACAAAGTTTTGACTGTCCTTCAATCAAGTAGCATTTAAGACAGCATTATCAGTATGACCATAAAGTGTCTTGTGAATCATACTGAAAATGTCATCAGGGCTTCAGAAACATTTCTGAATGCAAGCTTTATGTTCTGCAGGAGGAAAACATTTTGTCATGGAAACAGGGCCCAGCTATTTAACAAAGAGTATTTTCAGAGTCTAGAATCATTACGGTGTTGCAAAATGGTATTACAGTCAATTTCATTTTAATACTGTATGTTAATATATACATATACCTTATATATACAAGCACTGCAGATATTTTCTATGCATTGAAGAAAAGGTTATAGCAAAGCAAAGGTCACTGTCTAATTTAAACTTAAGTATATACAACGATCTTTCTGTATTTACTGAAATGACAATTTAATTTTACCAATAATACATTGCTTCAATAGTAAAACAAGCAGAGATTTTGGCTGAATTACTGATAATCAACTTAATTTTATTCTCTGAGAGAATTTAATTTGAACCTGCTGGTGCTTTAAAGAGTCTTTTCTCTGCTCTTCCCATAAAAATACAGCTGTGAAAAATAAAATTATAACATTTATATCTAAGGTTTGCAAGAGAACAATTCAAATCTTTTTGCTGTAAAATTAAAGCTGACTTACCTTTTTTGTTAAAATTGGATATCCAGGAGGATGTCACTGGTTAAATGGAAGTACTGTGGGTTTACAGTATTTAGAAATTGAAGTATTTATAAATTATTACAAGATGCCTGACTCTTAGGAGGATGATACAGGACACAGAAACAATCCCATTAGTGTCATATTGTTGTGAGAAGCAGTGGTTTTGTGTACTGACTGTACAAGTTGCTTTTAAGTAATTTGTGCTGTTATCAGATCAATCTTTTTGCCTTGAATTATTTCATGTACATACATCTGTAGATAATCTCAAAGAGATGCAACCAGATTTGTTTGACATTTTATCTACAAAATAATATATTTAGATATGTAAAGGGCTAAAAATGAAATTATGTTATTAGGGTAGCATATATGCACATGAACATAAAGGGTTGAACCTGAAATCTGCCAAGTGCCATTTTTGGTGAGATTCATGGAGGGTTTTTCTCTGTGACACCTAGGATGTTTTCTCACACTCTGTCATTCCAAACTCATCTCATTAACGCTGTAGCAGGACCCTACGCTGCACTGCTCATCCAATCAAGCACTGACAATCCTGTGAAGCCCTTCACAACTTGTGAGATTTGCCACAGATATAACATAAAAGGGAAATTGGTGACCCAGTTTGT
This sequence comes from Hemiscyllium ocellatum, assembly GCF_020745735.1. NCBI lineage: Eukaryota > Metazoa > Chordata > Chondrichthyes > Orectolobiformes > Hemiscylliidae > Hemiscyllium > Hemiscyllium ocellatum. The sequence goes on along the minus strand of NC_083406.1, from coordinate 61,692,864 downwards.
GCACAGGGAAATCAAGGTCCTAGTGGATGGTTTGTTGTAGATGAAGGCCCAGGATATGCAGAGGGGGCAATGATACCAGATCCGGCCAATCTGGTCTGAGCTTGCCACCCAGGTCGATGCAACTCCAAGGTCTGGAGAAACGCATAATAACACTGCAAGAATGTCAATGAGCTTCTCTTCTTTACCAGGGTATGGGCAATATCTTCTCTTAATCTCATGCCCACTTTATCCCTGCTAATGCACACACTTCCCATCAGAGCACAATCTATCACTCTCATCGTATGTAATATCTCCCTTTACTCAATCTTTCTCACCCAAAACGCACACTGCTAACCCTGCACGTCCTCTGCACTGCCTAGTTCCTCACTTTGGAATTCTCACCACCTCTCACCCACTTACGTCAACACTAATAGCTGTTACATCTCTTTTTATCTCATTCAAATGCTCCCTTTGCCTTATTACTAGGGAAAACAGTCCATAACTGGACCGAAGTGACCCGGACTAGTGATGAACAGCTCACTACCCGTTATGAGAAACGAATTTCAGCCCTCGCCGGCCAGTCCAGGATTGGCCCTATGAAACATCCATGTCTCAGCAAGAAGAAAGAAGCAGGCAATGGGAACTTAGAAGTTGATCACTACTTTGGCAACTTGGATTTTTTTTGCCAAGTTTATCATTTACAGCCACAAGTGACATTGATTCCTGCTGCATAGTGTGGTAAAGAGTTCTTGGGCAAGGAGTTGAACTGCACACAGAAGGTTAATGCCGAAGGTTCATGCAGCACGTAGTGCTCACAGATGTGCTTCAGGTTCAGTGTATGAATGTCTGTTTAATGCTATTGTCCTTTGAATTGCCTCATGTCACTTGAAACTGAAGCTCCTTCATTCAGCATGAAACACATATCTCACTCATTCTGGGTATGATTCTAGCCATTTTTAGCCTCAGGTACATTTGCCTATTTACAGAACGATGGAGGTGGTTGTTCCTTAGCCAATGAGTCTCAGGTTCAGCCTGACTGTTGGTGAACTCCCAAATATGCACATTCCTTTCTGCACCCTCCCCATCAATATTGTAGGCTTTGCACTTATTCATTTCCACTTAACCTGGCTACCTTAGTCTCTATCTCCCCACTTTACCCCTGCAGCCTCAGGTATTTTGAGTACATGCTTGATGTAGTAGTGCATTTATCTTCCATAGAAGCCAGGGTGCAGATGATGTCAATACCTCTCACTCCCGCATTACCCTTCCCTTCAATGCTCTTTTGGTAACAAACCAGCTCAGCGTGGCAAGAGGGAAAGAGGGAAAAAATCATATCTGTACTGGCTGGGATGGAGTGCTCTCTCATGCATTTGCAATCAAGGATGGGAGAAGGGCTCAATTTACTTTACTGAGATGAACGTCATGATAAAGACTGGGAGATCAAAGTTAGGTTTACTGGGGAAGGAAGGATGCAGAACTCCTTTGTCTTTTACTGTTTGCCTTCAGTGCTGTAGTAAGTGTGTGGTACAGATGTGGCGTTGGGAGGTTTGGAAGCCAGATTTCTGCTTGTTGAGGAGGACCAGGTTTTGTTAATGGTCTCTATGTTCATTAGGGGTTTTTTTTGTCAAATTTCTTCTCAGACTTCTTCTGGTTTGTGTATTCATTTTCGTTGAAATGCTTTGACTTCAATCAGTATGGGTTTCGGTAACAGAATGTCAGTTCATTAAGGAATGCTGTCGTCGATGTAAAGAAGACCACGAGAGTTGGAGGTGCATGGTTCTTCTTATGGGATAAAAAGTAGCTGTACTTTTGCTCAGTAGAGTGGGGCCTTATGAATATGTTTAATGGGTTTGTGAAGTTGGTACATATAACATAGAACATCATAGTGCAGTACCATCAGCCCTCGATGTTGCAACACCCTGTGAAACCAATGTGAAGCCCATCTAACCTAGATTATTCTATTCTCATCCATATGCCTATCCAATGACCATTTAAATACCTGTAAAGTTGGTGTGTCTACAACTGGTGCAGGCAGTGCCTTCCATGCCCCTAAGCTCTGAGTAAAGAAACTACCTCTGACATCTGTCCTATATCTATCACCCCTCAATTTGAAGCTATGCCCCCTCGTACTAGCCATTACCATCTGAGGAAAAAGGCTCTCACTGTCCACCCAATCTAACCCTCTGATTATCTTATATGTCTCAATTAAGTTACCTCTCAAACGTCTTCTAACGAAAACAGCCTCAAGTCCCTCAACCTTTCCTCATAAGACCTGCCCTCCATACCATGCAACAGCTTCGTAAATCTCTACTGAACCCTTTCCAAAGCTCCAACACCAATAATGTGGTGAGCAGAACTGCACACAAAACTCCAAGTGTGGCCGCACCAGAGTTTTGTACAGCTGCAGAATGACCTCATGGTTCTGAAACTCGATCCTTCTACTAATAAAAGCTAACTCACCGTATGCCTTCTTAACAGCCTTTTCAACCTGGGTGGCAACTTTGAGGGACCTATGTACATGGATACCAAGATCTCTCTACTCATCTACACTACCAAGAATCTTATCATTGGCCCAGTACTCTGCATTCCTGTTGCTACTTCCAAAGTGAATCATCTCACTGTATTAAATTCCATTTGCCACCTCTCAGCACAGATCTTCAGCTTATCTGTGTCCCTCTGTAACTCACAACATCCTTCGGCACTATCCACAACTCCACTGACCTTAGTGTCATCCGCAAATTTACTAACCCATTCTTCTACGCCCTCATCCATGTCATTTATAAAAATGAAAAACTGCACTGGACCCAGAACAGATAAGTGGGATAAGCAGAAGCGCTTATCCCTATCAGGTTTGCTCTGCCATTCACTGAAATCATGGCTGATCCGATAATCTTCAGTGCTACACTCCTGCCTTTTCCCTATAACCCTTCATTACCTAACTGATTAAAAATCTGTATTTCTCAGTCTCGAATTTAATTAATGACCCAACCTTGATAGTCTTCTGCAGTAAAGAACTCCACAGATTCACAATATAATGGGAGAAGAAATTTTACCTCATCTCTGTTTCAAATATGCAACCCCTTATTCTGAGATGATTCCCTCTGGTCATAGACTCTCCACAAGTGGAATTAACCTCTCCATATCCACCTTGTCAAGTCCACTAAGAATCTTGTATGTTTCAATAAGGTGACCTTTCATTCGTCTAAGTTCCAATTAATGCAGGCCTAACCTACTCCACCTTTCCTCATAAGACAGCTCCTCCATACCCACTATCAGTGTAGCAAATCGTTCCTGACTATCTCCAATGCCCTATATCTTTTATTAGGTAAGAGGTCCAAAACTGTTCTTCTGTGGCCTAAATAGTGTCTCGTATAATATTAATAAAACCTTCCTATTTTTATACTCCACTCACTTTGTAACTATGGCCAACATTCTATTTGCCTTCCCTATAACCCACTGAACTTGGATGATGGCTTTTTTGTGGTTGATGGATGCGGACTCCAAAATCCTCTGTTCTTTGGTTTTCTGCAGTCTTCCTCCAAATTTATTGAAATAACATTCAGCTACTTTATTCATGCTAAAGTGCATAACATCACATTTTCCCACGTCATATTCCATTGGCCAATGTTTTTGCCCACTTGCTTAACATGTTTATATTTCTCTGCAGATTCTTTGCGTCTACTTGAGTTGTGGATAGTGGGGAAGAATGTTTTAGGTTACAGAGAGACATAGATAAGCTGCAGTGCTTGGCTGAGAGGTGGCAAATGGAGTTTAAAGCAGAAGGAGTAACAGGAATGCAGAGTAATGGGCTAATGGTAAGATTCTTGGTACTGTAGATGAGCAGAGAGATCTCTGTGTCCAGATATATAGATCTTGAAAGTTGCCACCCAAGTTGATAGAGTTGTTCAGAAGGCATACAGTGTGTTAGCTTTTATGAGTAGAGGGACTGAGTTTCAGAACCATGAGACCATGCTGCAGCTGTACAAACTCTGGTGTGGCTACATGTGGAGTATTGTGTACAGTTCTGGTCACCGCATTATAGGAAGCATGTGGAAGCTTTGGCAAGGGTTCAGAAGAGATTTACTTAGATGTTGCCTGGGATGGAGGGAAGGTCTTATGAGGAAAGGCTGAGGGACTTGAGGCTGTTTTCATTAGAGAGAAGAAGGTTGAGGGGCGACTTAATTGAGACATAAGATAATCAGAGGGTTAGATAGGTTGGACAGTGAGAGCCTTTTTCCTTGGATGCTAATGGCTAGCATGAAGGGGCATAGCTTCAAATTGAGGGGTGATAGATATAGGTCAGATGTCAGAAATAGTTTCTTTACTGCAACAGTAGTAGGGCATTTAAATGGTCATTGGATAGGCATATGGACAAGAATGAAATAGTGTAGGTGAGATAGGCTTCAGATTGGTTCCACAGGTTAGCGCAACATCGAGGGCTGAAGGGCCTGTACAGTGCTGTAATGTTCTATATTCTATGTGTCATCCTCACCTACTTTTATATCATCTGCAAACTTGGCTATAGTATACATTCACTTGCTTCATCAAAGTTACTGACACATTTTGTAAATAATTGTGGCCCCAGCAGTGATCCTTGTGGCTTTCCAATACTTACAGGTTGCCATTCTGAAAATGCCCTTTCATACCAACTCTGTTTTCTGTTAGTTAGCCAATTCTCTATCTGTGCTAATATACTATCTCCAAAACTCTGGGCTCTTGTCTTATTTGGTAGCCTAAATGGTAATGGCTACCATGGTACTTTATCAAATGTTTTCTGAAAATTTAAACTTATTACATTTATTGCCTTCCTTTTAACAAGTTTATCCTGCTTGTTACCTCCTCAAAGACTTCTAGAAAATTTGTCAGGAATAATTTCCCCTTCTTGAAACCATGCTGACTCTGCTTTACATATTAGGTATTTCTAAATGGTCTTCTATTAAATCCTTTGTAATTATCTCTAATATTTTTCTAATAACAGATGTTAAGCTAACTGGCCTGTAGTTACCTGTTTTTGTCTCCTTCTCTTAATTAATCACTTGGGACAGTCAAGCAATATTGCATTCCTGCATCCATTCTGATTAAGTCAGTGGTGGGAAGGCTGTGGATGTTGGGTCATACTGCCATTAATTGAGGTCTTTAAGTGGGTAATTAATACCAGTAAAGGGTCTCACACCACTGCTACGGGCATTAACCCAGTGGTGGGTAGGGTGCTTGCCATTCAGGAGGCATGAAAAGCAAATTTACGCAGCCTTGCTCGTGGCATATCATGGTGGGTGGTTGAAAGATCCCCAATCAATGACATGTAAAGTATAACCAAGTGATTCAGCACTGGGACTGGGGTGTTTACTGAAAGCCACCCCTGTCAATGTTGCTAAACCCACCTCCCCTGTAAACCTCACCAGTGACCACATTCCCATAATCATTCACCTGTGTCTTAGCCTCTCTTCATACAAAGCCTAGTGCGGATACAGTACTAACAACAATCATTGCCTCTCCAGTGTTGCTCAATAAACTAGACTGACTAGCTGCCCTCGGTAAGCCAGTCTTTCTTTTATTGTTTCATGGTGTGTAGATATTGCGCTTGTTGCTCCGTTCATAAATCCCCTTGAACTTGACTGACTTGCTAGGTTATTTGGGAGGGCAATTAGGAATCAGCTACTTTACTGTTGATCTGAAGGCACATGGAGGCCAGACCAAGTAAAGATGGCAGAAGTTATATAAGGAAATGATTCTGATGATGTTGTACACCATCTCAATCTCCACTAATTTGATGATATCACAAAGGTCTTACATGAAACAAAAAGGCAGTACATCTTCAGGTTCTAAACGGATCAGCCCTATTATCATCCCAAGTGTCTTAGAAACAAGTAACTTGACATTGCCTTTTTTTAAAAATATAAGACCTTTGTGATAAATTATAATAATCTTACAAATGTAACTTGTTGCTAATTGGCATCAAGAAATTCACCACACGTTGTTTGAGAAAAGAACATCTTCTCATTAGACTGCCTTGGGATTCTCCCCACACCTTTAACTCAAGTAAGCACTGTAGGCACTGGTCTGGAGGGAAGGTCTTATGAGGAAAGGCTGAGAGACTTGGGTCTGTTCTCATTGGAAAGAAGGCGGCTAAGAGGGGATTTGATAGAGACACACAAGATGATCAGAGGATTAGATAGGGTAGACAGTGAAAGTCTTTTTCCTAGAATGATGATGTCAGCTAGTACAAGGGGGCATAAGCACAAATTTGGGCTAAGACAGATGTCAGAGGCAGGTTCTTTACGCAGACAGTGGTAAGGGCGTGGAATGCCCTACCTGCTAATGTAATCAACTCAGCCACATTAGGGAGATTTAAACAATCCTTAGATAAGCTCATGGATAATTTTGGGATAGTGTAGGGAGATGAGCGGAGAATAGTTCACAGGTCGGCGCAACATCGAGGACCGAAGGGCTTGTTCTGCGCTGTATTGTTCTATGTTCTAATCAGTCTGCCAATTTTCCTCCTCGACTCACGTTGAAACTACTTCAGTCAGACTGGAAAGATTCTAGCCATTTGATCAGCTTCCACATGTGCAATCAAATACTGTACTCAACTCTCGGACCTCTCTCAACACCTCCACTTCTACGGTGATGTTTTTCTAAGGTAAAGGCATTCCTTAAATGAAATTTGACATCCTTGTTGAAACCTTCATACTTTTCCATCTTGCAATAAGTTTTGAATTGCCTCCTGTTTAAATCCTGAAGAAGGGCTTATGCCTGAAACGTCGAATCTCCTGTTCCTTTGATGCTGCCTGACCTGCTGCGCTTTTCCAGCAACACATTTTCAGCTCTGATCTCCAGCATCTGCAGACCTCACTTTCTCCTCCTTTTTTAATCAGTCAATTTCATCTTGGCCTTTATACGTTGTTCAAAGAACATTTTTATGTCTGTGTAGTAAAATCAGCCGAATTTAGTAACATGATAGAACTTGAAATTATTGTAATTTTTCTCTACCTGTGCTGACCTATTTTTTGTTACTGATTTTTTCTTATAGCAGCCAGCAGTTGCATCAACCAACCGAGAATATTTGGATTAGCAAGTAAGAAGTTAGATGCTAAAAACTGTCACCTTTCCCAGCAAGAATGATTATTGACATACTTTATACTTAATCCCAAAGCTCCACAGTTTCCTGCAGGCTAAATTTACATTGCATCAATTATACATAGCATTTTTATGAAAGAAAAAGTTAAAGTAGGTCTGAGAACAGTCTACTTTGTTTCAATTTCCATCGATGAAAATAGCATAGATTGTAATAATGTTGAAACCCAAATCAGAGAATGATCACATATGAAGGAGGCCATTTGGCCTGTCATATTTCCTGTTAGTTTTTTGCAAAAGCAATACAAGTTTCACCTACCCATCTCTTCTTCATAGTGTTGCAAAATGTTTTTCCTCAGATAATTATCCAATTCTTCTTTGAAGGTCCTGGTTGAATTTGCCTCCACCATATTCTCAGGTAGTTCACTGCAAACTTAATCAGTGGCTGAATGAAAGGTTTTCCACATCTTTGTTATTTCCTTCACCAATCACCATAAATCAATGTCCTCTCATTTTTGATTGTTCTACTAATGGAACAATTTATCCTTATCTATTTTGTCCAGACTCCATGTGACTTTGTACACCTTGGTTAGCTCTCTTCTTACTCTGGTCTTCTTCTAAAACAGCTTCAGCTTTCCCAAATGCATCTACTGAACTGAAGTTCTGCAACCTTGGAATTATTTTTAGGACCTTTTTTGATACCATCTCTAATGCCTTTACATTCTTCCTATAACCTCAGAACTGGAGACAAAACAATTGATGACAAATCAGTGTTTATGAACGTTTATCATAGGTTCCTTGATTTTGTACCGAATGTTCCTATTTATAAAGCACAAGATCCCAGTCATAGTTTAACCATTTGATCAGCTTGCTACTATCATTTCAATTTGTAAGACCATATGATATAAGAGCAGAAATTAGGCCATTCGTCCCTTTGAGTTTGCAACCCCATTTTCGTACTTTCTCCCTGTAACCTTCGATCCCCATGACAATCAAGAATCTATCTCTGTTTTAAATGTACTCAATGACCTGGCCTTCATGGCCTTTCTTGGCAAAGAATTCCACAGATTCACCACTCTCTGGCTGAAGAAGTATCTTCTCATCTCTGTTCTCATCTCTTTACTCTAAGGTTGTGCCCTCAGGTTTTAGTTTCTCCTGCTAATGGAAACATGTTTCCAACATCCACTCTCTTCAGACTGTTCAGCATTCTATAAATTTCTATTAGATGCCCCGCATTCTTCTAAATTCCATCAAGTATCGACCCAGAGTCCAGAAACATTCGTCATATGTTAAGCCTTTCATTCCGGGGATCATTCTCATGAACCTCCTCTGGACCCTCTCCAGGGCTAATATATCTTTCCCTGAGGTATGAGGCAGAAAATTGCTCACAATACGCTAAATATGGTCTGACCAGAGCCTTATAAAGTTTCAGAATCAGTTCTCTCAAAATGAATGCCAACATTGTATTCGCCTTTCTAATTATCAACTCAACTCAAGTTTAACTTATTCGAAGAGAAAGTGAGGACTGCACATGCTGGAGATCAGAGCTGAAAATATGTTGCTGGAAAAGCGCAGCAGGTCAGGCAGCATCCAAGGAACAGGAGATTCGACGTTTTGGGCAAAAGCCCTTCTTCAAGAATGAGGACAGTGTGTCCAGGAGGCTAAGATAAAAGGTAGGGAGGAGGGACTTGGGGGAGGGGCGTTGGAGATTTGACTGAGACTCCTCCATCGCCAGACCATAACAACACGACGGTTGGAAGAAGAGCGCCTCATCTTCCGCCGAGGAACCCTCCAACCACAAGGGATGAACTCCGATTTCTCCAGTTTCCTCATTTCCCCTCCCCCCAACTTGTCTCAGTCAAATCCCTCGAACTCAGCACCGCCTTCCTAACCTGCAATCTTCTTCCTGACCTCTCCGTCTCCACCCCACTCCAGCCTATCACCCTCACCGTGACCTCCTTCCACCTACTGCATCTCCAACGCCCCTCCCCCAAGTCCCTCCTCCCTGCCTTTCAGCTTAGCCTGCTGGACACACTTTCCTCATTCCTGAAGAAGGGTTTATGCCCGAAACGTCGAATCTCCTGTTCCGAGGATGCTGCCTGACCTGCTGTGCTTTTCCAGCAACACATTTTCAGCTCAAGTTTAACTTAAGAGAATCCTAGACTAGGACCCCAAGTCCCTTTGCACTTCAGGTTTCTGAATTTTCTACCCATTTAGAAAATAGGCTAAGCATATATGATTGAAAATGCATTGCTGGTTAAAGCACAGCAGGTCAGGCAGCATCCAAGGAATAGGAAATTCGACGTTTCGGGCATAAGCCCTTCATCAGGAATGAGGAGAGGGTGGCAGGCAGGTTAAGATAAAAGGTAGGGAGGAGGGACTTGGGGGAGGGGCGATGGAGATGTGATAGGTGGAAGGAGGTCAAGGTGAGGGTGATAGGCCGGAGTGGGGTGGGGGCGGAGAGGTTAGGAAGAAGATTCCAGGTTAGGAGGGCGGTGCTGAGTTGAGGGAACCGACTGAGACAAGGTGGGGGGAGGGGAAATGAGGAAACTGGAGAAATCTGAGTTCATCCCTTGTGGTTGGAGGGTTCCCAGGCGGAAGATGAGGCGTTCTTCCTCCAACCGTCGTGTTGTTATGTTTTGCCGGTGGAGGAGTCCAAGGACCTGCATGTCCTCGGTGGAGTGGGAGGGAGAGTTAAAGTGTTGAGCCACGGGGTGGTTGGGTTGGTTGGTCCGGGCGTCCCTGAGGTGTTCTCTGAAGCGTTCCGCAAGTAAGCGGCCCGTCTCCCCAATGTAGAGGAGGCCACATCGGGTGCAGCGGATGCAATAGATGATGTGTGTGGAGGTACAGGTGAACTTGTGGCGGATATGGAAGGATCCCTTGGGGCCTTGGAGGGATGTGAGGGAGGAGGTGTGGGCGCAAGTTTTACATTTCCTGCGGTTGCAGGGGAAGGTGCCGGGAGTGGAGGTTGGGTTGGTGGGGGGTGTGGACCTGACGAGGGAGTCACGAAGGGAGTGGTCTTTGCGAAACGCTGATAAGGGAGGGGAGGGAAATATATCCCTGGTGGTGGGGTCCGTTTGGAGGTGGCGGAAATGACGGCTGATGATACGCTGTATACGGAGGTTGGTGGGGTGGTAGGTGAGAACCAGTGGGGTTCTGTCTTGGTGGCGGTTGGAGGGGCGGGGCTCAAGGGCGGAGGAGCGGGAAGTGGAGGAGATGCGGTGGAGGGCATCGTCGACCACGTTTGGGGGGAATCTGCGGTCCTTGAAGAAGGAGGCCATCTGGGCTGTGCGGTGTTGGAACTGGTCCTCCTGGGAGCAGATGCGGCGGAGACGAAGGAATTGGGAATATGGGATGGAGTTTTTACAGGGGGCAGGGTGGGAGGAGGTGTAGTCCAGATAGCTGTGGGAGTCAGTCGGTTTATAGTAGATGTCTGTGTTGAGTCGGTCGCCTGAGATAGAAATGGAAAGGTCTAGGAAGGGGAGGGAGGAGTCTGAGACAGTCCAGGTGAATTTGAGGTCGGGATGGAAGGTGTTAGTAAAGTTGATGAACTGTTCAACCTCCTCGTGGGAGCACGAGGCAGCGCCGATACAGTCATCGATGTAGCGGAGGAAAAGGTGGGGGGTGGTGCCAGTGTAGTTGCGGAAGATGGACTGTTCCACATATCCTACGAAGAGACAGGCATAGCTGGGGCCCATGCGGGTGCCCATGGCAACTCCTTTAGTTTGGAGGAAGTGGGAGGATTGAAAAGAGAAGTTATTCAGGGTGAGGACCAGTTCAGTCAGCCGAAGGAGGGTGTCAGTGGAAGGGTACTGGTTGGTGCGGCGGGAAAGGAAGAAGCGGAGGGCTTTGAGTCCTTCGTGATGGGGGATGGAGGTGTACAGGGACTGGATGTCCATCGTGAAAATAAGGCGTTGGGGACCGGGGAAGCGAAAACCCTGGAGGAGGTGGAGGGCGTGGGTGGTGTCCCGAACGTAGGTGGAGAGTTCTTGGACTAAAGGGGACAGAACTGTGTCAAGGTATGCGGAGATGAGTTCGGTGGGGCAGGAGCAGGCTGAGACAATGGGTCGGCTGGGGCATTCAGGTTTGTGGATTTTGGGCAGGAGGTAGAAACGGGCGGTGCGGGGTTGTGGGACTATGAGGTTGGAGGCGGTGGATGGGAGATCCCCTGAGGTGATGAGGTTATGGATGGTCTGGGAGATGATGGTTTGGTGGTGGGAGGTGGGGTCGTGGTCGAGGGGGCGATTAGAGGAGGTGTCCGCGAGTTGGCGTTTGGCCTCAGCGGTATAAGGGTCGGTGCGCCAAACTACTACCGCACCTCCCTTGTCTGCCGGTTTGATGGTGAGGTTGGGATTGGAGAGGAGGGAGTGGAGGGCTGCACGTTCTGAGGTTGAGAGGTTGGTGGACAGGTTGAGTCGGTTAATGTCGCGGCGGCAGTTGGTTATAAATAGATCGAGGGCGAGTAAGAGGCCAGCACGGAGTGTCCAGGTGGATGGGGTGCGTTGGAGGCGGGAGAAGGGGTTGTCAGAGGGTGGGCGGGAGTCTTGGTTGAGAAAGTAGGCGCGGAGGCGAAGGCGGTGGAAGAATTGTTCAATATCTCGCCGCGTGTTGAACTCATTGATTCGAGGGTGTAGGGGAATGAAGGTGAGGCCTCTGCTGAGGACTGATCTTTCATCCTCAGAGAGGGGGAGGTCTGGGGGGATGGTGAAAACACGGCAGGGCTGGGAGCTCGGACCTGGTGTGGGACTGGAGCTGGGAGTGGGGGCGGGGTTAGGGGCGGGGACAGAGATCGATGTAGGGGCGGAGTTAGACGTGGTGACGTTGCTCGGTGTGGGGGCGGGGTCATGCATCGTGACGGAAATAAGCGTGGGGGCGGGGTTATGTTTGGTGGCGAAAGTCGGCGTGGGGGCGGGGTTATGCGTGGTGACGAAGGTTTGCGTGAGGGCGGGGTTACGTGTAGTGACGTAAGACGACGTGGGGGCGGAGAAACCTGAGGCGCTGTGGTCCTGCAGGTTAGTGATGTCAGTAGGGGCGGAAGTGGCTGCGGCGACGGCAACCGAAGGGGCGGAAATGGCTGTGGCGACGGAAGAACCGTAGTCATTCCCGGCAGCCGCGGGGGTTGCAGCGACGGCAACCGAAGGGGCGGAAATGGCTGTGGCGACGGAAGAACCGCAGTCATTCCCGGCAGCCGTGGGGGTAGCGGTAGTAGTTTGCGCACCGACCTTTATACCGCTGAGGCTAAACGCCAACTCGCGGACACCTCCTCTTATCGCCCCCTCGACCACGACCCCACCTCCCACCACCAAACCATCATCTCCCAGACCATCCATAACCTCATCACCTCAGGGGATCTCCCATCCACCGCCTCCAACCTCATAGTCCCACAACCCCGCACCGCCCGTTTCTACCTCCTGCCCAAAATCCACAAACCTGAATGCCCCGGCCGACCCATTGTCTCAGCCTGCTCCTGCCCCACTGAACTCATCTCCACGTACCTCGACACGGTTCTGTCCCCTTTAGTCCAAGAACTCTCCACCTACGTTCGGTTCACCACCCACGCCCTCCACCTCCTCCAGGGTTTTCGCTTCCCCGGTCCCCAACGCCTTATTTTCACGATGGACATCCAGTCCCTGTACACCTCCATCCCCCATCACGAAGGACTCAAAGCCCTCTGCTTCTTCCTTTCGCGCCGCACCAACCAGTACCCTTCCACTGACACCCTCCTTCGACTGACTGAACTGGTCCTCACCCTGAATAACTTCTCTTTTCAATCCTCCCACTTCCTCCAAACTAAAGGAGTTGCCATGGGCACCCGCATGGGCCCCAGCTATGCCTGTCTCTTCGTAGGATATGTGGAACAGTCCATCTTCCGCAACCACACTGGCACCACCCCCCACCTTTTCCTCCGCTACATCGATGACTGTATCGGCGCTGCCTCGTGCTCCCACGAGGAGGTTGAACAGTTCATCAACTTTACTAACACCTTCCATCCCGACCTCAAATTCACCTGGACTGTCTCAGACTCCTCCCTCCCCTTCCTAGACCTTTCCATTTCTATCTCAGGCGACCAACTCAACACAGACATCTACTATAAACCGACTGACTCCCACAGCTACCTGGACTACACCTCCTCCCACCCTGCCCCCTGTAAAAACTCCATCCCATATTCCCAATTCCTTCGTCACCGCCGCATCTGCTCCCAGGAGGACCAGTTCCAACACCGCACAGCCCAGATGGCCTCCTTCTTCAAGGACCGCAGATTCCCCCCAAACGTGGTCGACGATGCCCTCCACCGCATCTCCTCCACTTCCCGCTCCTCCGCCCTTGAGCTCCGCCCCTCCAACCGCCACCAAGACAGAACCCCACTGGTTCTCACCTACCACCCCACCAACCTCTGTATACAGCGTATCATCCGCCGTCATTTCCGCCACCTCCAAACGGACCCCACCACCAGGGATATATTTCCCTCCCCTCCCTTATCAGCGTTCCGCAAAGACCACTCCCTTCGTGACTCCCTCGTCAGGTCCACACCCCCCACCAACCCAACCTCCACTCCCGGCACCTTCCCCTGTAACCGCAGGAAATGTAAAACTTGCGCCCACACCTCCTCCCTCACATCCCTCCAAGGCCCCAAGGGATCCTTCCATATCTGCCACAAGTTCACCTGTACCTCCACACACATCATCTATTGCATCCGCTGCACCCGATGTGGCCTCCTCTACATTGGGGAGACGGGCTGCTTACTTGCGGAACGCTTCAGGGAACACCTCAGGGACGCCCGGACCAACCAACCCAACCACCCCGTGGCTCAACACTTTAACTCTCCCTCCCACTCCACCGAGGACATGCAGGTCCTTGGACTCCTCCACCGGCAAAACGTAACAACACGACGGTTGGAGGAAGAACGCCTCATCTTCCGCCTGGGAACCCTCCAACCACAAGGGATGAACTCAGATTTCTCCAGTTTCCTCATTTCCCCTCCCCCCACCTTGTCTCAGTCAGTTCCCTCAACTCAGCACCGCCCTCCTAACCTGCAATCTTCTTCCTAACCTCTCCGCCCCCACCCCACTCCGGCCTATCACCCTCACCTTGACCTCTTTCCACCTATCACATCTCCATCGCCCCTCCCCCAAGTCCCTCCTCCCTACCTTTTATCTTAACCTGCCTGCCACCCTCTCCTCATTCCTGATGAAGGGCTTATGCCCGAAACGTCGAATTTCCTATTCCTTGGATGCTGCCTGACCTGCTGTGCTTTAACCAGCAACGCATTTTCAACTGTGATCTCCAGCATCTGCAGACCTCATTTTTTACCCTTATGCATATATGATTCCTACCTTTGTTTGCAAAGGGCATTCAGTTGTCACAAAGATATGCAGATATAACCAACCAATTTGTTTGAAATCTTTCTTTCCAGAGATTATTTCCTTTTTAGAAAGTAGCAGGAAACAACAGCCTCATTGCTCTTTGCTCTCTCTGGGTTTCGTCTCTACCTATTCACTCAACTCTACTCCCACCAATACATTTAGCCCCCAAGCTTCCAATTCGTCTTCAGCATCAATGCCACCTTTTCCTACCTTTGAACACTCACTGGACTCAAAACGTTAACTCTGCTTTCCCCCAACACCTGCTGAATTTCACCAGAAATTTCTGTTTTTGTTTCAGATCTGCCGCTTTTGCAGTTCTTTGTTTTATTCCTAGTCTCTGGTCTGCTCTTGTACCACTTACACGGCTAGGAGAAAGTGATGACTGCAGATGCTGGAGATCAGAGTCAAAAAGAGTGGCACTGGTAAAGCACAGCCAGTCAGGCCTGCTCCTCGGATGCTACCTGACTGGCTGTGGTTTTCCAACGTCACACCATATGGCTAGTCCATTTCAGTTTCTAGTCAATGGTAACCTTTAATCAATAAACCTTTGAAAAAGGTAAAGGTTGTTACAGTTGGTGCCCTAGAGTGTAACAAGAACAGTGTATCAGATTAGTTAGCAGTGGAAGTGAATTCCCTTTTGAATGACACATCTGTTTTTCCTCTTGACAGTATTTCCACTCACAGGGACAGAGTCACAGCACTGAAGAAGCCATTCAAACCACTCACCTGAGAATGACATAGTACCAGTCTCCTGCCTTTTTCCCATGTCTTTGCAGATGTTTTTTATTCAAATAATCATCTAACCCCCTTTTGAACGTCTCATTTGACACGGCCCCCACCACTCTTCCAGATAGTGAGTTACAGATTCAAACCACATATTGTGTGAAAATGTCCTCACTCAAATTACAGAACACACTCACATTTACAACATGAATACATTTGCAAAGCATTTTAAAGCCATATCCTTACATCCTGAGTACTTTATCTATGTCTCTCATGATTTTGAAACTTCCATCAGCTCTCCTGTTAGGCATCTTCTCTCCAGGGAGAACAGTCCCAACTTCTCCAAAGAATCCTCAAAACTGAAATTTTGCATTCCTGGAACCATTTTTATAAATCTTTTCTACACTTTTTCAAATACATCCACATCCCTTCTATAGGATGGCACCCAGAATTGTACACAATATTCCTACTGACATCTAATTTACTTTTTGTATAAGTTCAGCATAACCTCTTTGTTCTTATACTCTATGTCTCTATTAGAGTATACAATATCCTGAGCTTAATTATTAACTACTCTACGTTTCCTGCCATGTTCAGTAATCTAGGCACATATACATCTAGGTCCCTCTTCTCTTGTATTCCCTTAAGTATAGTACCCCTTATTTTACACTGCCTGTGCAAATCTTTCTGATCAAAGTTCATCACCTCATACTTCACCACACTGAACTTATTTTGCCACCAATTCACCCACTCCACCAACTTGTCCATATCTCATTTGAATTTCTTGATATAATTTCTCACAATTCAAAATGCTTCCAAATTTTTTTTTATTACACACAAACTTTGAAATTCTCACCTGGACAGCAAGATTTAGCTCATAAATATATATCAGGAAAAGCAAGAATTCCAATACCAATTTATGAGGAACTCCACTACAAACCTCCTTGAGCCAGAAAAACATGCACTGACCATACTATTTGTTTCCTATCACTCAGCCAATTTGAATCCCTGTTGCTACTGTCTCTTCTATTTCATAAGCTATACCGTTTCTCACAAGTCTGTCAAATACCTTTTGAAAGTCTATCTGCACATTTAACAGCATTACCCTCAATGACCCTTGCTGTTTCCTTTTCAAAAAATTCCAGCGAGTTAGTTAAACATAATTTTCCCTTTAGAAATCCATGCTGGCTCATCTTAAACAACCCATCATTCTCCATGTATTCACTAATTCTATCTTGGATAATTGTTTCCAGGAGGTGAATTTAAACTGAGTGGTTTGTAATTGCTCGGCATTTCCTTACCAACAAGTTTTGTATAAGGATATAATGTCTGCAGTTTTCTAGACCTCTTGCATCTCCCCATAATCTTGGAAGAACTGAAAAATTATGGACAGTGCCCTTGCACTTGCCACTCTAATTTACTTAAATTTTCCTATGCGCCTCATCTGGGCCTGGTGTTTGTCAATTTTAATTCATTTGCTTAATAGCACTTCCTCCTTATC